>NW_022264351.1:0-30462 GCF_002021735.2 Oncorhynchus kisutch
TGAAGAAAGGAGGGATACAGTGTGTATTAGTCATCATATCGCAGATATATCCAGACATGGATTCAAATAGTAATCTGACTTCTTTGAAATACTTTGAGCCTTTGATTGAGCCTGCCTGAAGTGGCAGATGGACGGGGCTTGGACCGTTGCGACTATTCCATTGGTTCCGTTGCTCGGCGCCAGGCAAACTCAATCAAATGCAGCTAAAGTATTTGAAAGACAACTAATACTGTTTCTGGTGCACGGAAAGACATGCTCTGTTTTCTCGTCTATGTTTCATCTTGTCTTGTCTGTGATCTTGTCTTTGTGTCTGGGGAATCGTATTGTTTTCCCCACAGAGAGACGGCCCTCTAGGCCAGTCTGTCTCCCGCTTCTGTTTTTGGAATACAGTACACACATAATCATGAATGCAAACTCACACACACACACACACACACACACACACACACACACACACACACACACACACACACACACACACACACACACACACACACACACACACACAGTGTGTACAGCCGTGTTGTGTCACATCTGGCCGTGTTTCCTCCCCAAGCAGATTGGAGCTCTGTAAAGGTCACCCATTACCTCCTTTATACATACATACAGACATACACACACACACACACACACACACACACACACACACACACACACACACACACACACACAGACACAGTCTGCCATCCAACACAACCCCCTGCTCTCTCTCAATTCAAAGGGCTTTATTGGCATGGGAAACATATGTTTACATTGCCAAAGCAAGTGAAATAAAAAATGAACAGTAAACATTACACTCACAAAAGTTCCATAGGAATAGAGACATTTCAAATGTCATTTTATGGCTATATACAGTTTAGTAATGATGTGCAAATGGTTAAAGTATACAAGGGAAAATAAATAAACATAAATATGGGTTGTATTTACAATTGTGTTTGTTCTTCACTGGTTGACCTGTTCTTGTGGCAACAAGTCACAAACACTGCTGCTGCTGTGATGTCACACTGTGGTATTTCACCCAGTAGATATGGGAGTTTATCAGAATGTGGATTTGTTTTCAGATTCTTGGTGGGTCTGTGTAATCTGAGGAATATACAGAGCATTCGGAAAGTCTTCAGTCCCACAGACCTTTTCCACATGTTGTGACGTTCAGCCTTATTCTAGTATATATATATATGTTCAATCCCCCCCTCATCAATCTACACACAATACCCCATAATGACATCACAATACCTCATAGTGACATCACAATACCCCATAATGACATCACAATACCCCATAATGACATCACAATACCCCATAATGACATCACAATACCCCATAATGACATCACAATACCCCATAATGACATCACAATACCCCATAATGACAAAGCAAAAACAGGTTTTTAGAATTTTTTGCAAATGTATTAAAAATAAACAACTGAAATATCACATTTACATAAGTATTCAGACCCTTTACTCAGTACTTTGTTGAAGCACGTTTGACAGCGATTACAGCCTCGAGTCTTCTTGGATATGACGCTATAAGCTTGGCACACCTGTATTTGGGGAGATCCTCCCATTCTTCTCTGCATATCGTCTCAAGCTCTGTCAGGTTGGATGGGGAGCGTCGCTACACAGCTATTTTCAGGTCTCTTGGGAGATGTTCGATCGGGTTCAAGTCCGGGCTCTGGCTGGGCCACTGAGGAACATTCAGAGACTTGTCCTGAAGCCACTCCTGTGTTCTATTGGCTGTGTGCTTCGAGTCGTTGTCCTGTTGGAAGATGAACCTTCACCCCAGTCTGAGGTCCTGAGCGCTCTGGAGCAAGTTTTCATTCGGGATCTCTCTGTACTTTGCTCCGTTTGTCATTCCCTCAATCCTGACTAGTCTCCCAGTCCCTGATGCTGAAAAACATCCCCACAGCATGATGCTGCCAAAACAATGCATCACCATAGGGATGGTGCAGGGTTTCCTCCAGACGTGATGCTTGGCATTCAGGCCAAATAGTTCAATTTTGCTTTCACCAGACCAGAGAATCTGTTTTCTCATGGTCAGAGTACTTTAGGTGCCTTTTGGCATAAATGCCTGATTAGTGGAGTGCTGCAGAGATGGTTGTCCTTCTGGAAGGTTCTCCCATCTCCACAGAGGAACTCTGGAGCTCTATCAGAGTGACCATCGGGTTCTTAGTCACCTTCCTGGCCAAGGCACTTCTCCCCCGATTGCTCAGTTTCGCCGGGCAGCCAGCTCTAAGAAGAGTCTTGGTTGTTCCAAACTTCTTCCATTTAAGAAAGATGGAGGCCACTGTGTTCTTGAGGACCTTCAATGTTGCAGAAATAGTTTGGTACCCTTCCCCAGATCTGTGCCTCGACACAATCCTGTCTCGGAGCTCTACGGACAATTCCTTTGACCTCATAGCTTGGTTTTTGCTCTGACATGTACTGTCAACTGTGGGACCTTATATAGACAGGTGTGTGCCTTTCCAAATCATGCCCAATCAATTGAATTTATCACAGGTGGATTCCAATCAAGTTGTAGAAACATCTCAATGATGATCAATGGAAACATAGCAAAGGGTCTGAATACTTATTTAAATAAGGTATTTATGTTGTTTTTTTCATCTTTAATACATTTGCAAAAATGTCTAAAAACCTATTTTTGCTGTGTCATTATGGGGTATTGTGATGTCATTATGGGGTATTGTGATGTCATTATGGGGTATTGTGATGTCATTATGGGGTATTGTGTGTAGATTGATGAGGAAAATGCTGTATTTACTCCAGTTTAGAATAAGGCTGTAATCTAACAAAATGTGGAAAAAGTCTTGGGGTCAATACTTTCCTAATGCACTGTGTGTCTCTACTATGGTCATACATTTAGCAGGAGGTTAGGAAGTGCAGCGCAGTTTCCACCTCCATTTTGTGGGGCAGTGTGCACATAGTCTGTCTTCTTTTGAGTGCCAGGTCTGCCTACGGCGGCCTTTCTCAATAGTCGGTCACAGTGGTCAGGTGTTCTGCCACTGTGTATTCTCTGTTAGGGCCAAATAGCATTCTAGTTTGCTCCGATTTTTGGTTAATTCTTTCCTACGTGTCAAGTAATTATCTTTTTGTTTTCTCATGATTTGGTTGGGTCTAATTGTGTTGCTGTCCTGGGGCTTTGTTTGTGTTTGTGAACAGAGCCCCGGGACCAGCTTGCTTAGTGTCCTCAGCTTGCTTAGGGACTCTTCTCCAGGTTCATCCATCTGCAGGTGATGGCTTTGTTATGGAAGTTTGGGAATCGCTTCTTTTTAGGTGGTTATAGAATTTAACGGCTCTTAAATTCTCTCTCTCTCTCTCATTTCCCTCCCCCAGTTTAAGGGAACATTATTGTCATGACATATTGTCAATTGCCAGAAAATCTGAAATAATACAAAATATCTCTCTCCCTTCCTCCTCTCTGTCTCTTCCTCCCTCTCTATCTCTCTCTGTTCTTCCTCCTCTCTGTCTCTTCCTCCCTCTCTATCTCTCTCTGTTCTTCCCCCTCCCTCTTTCTCTCTTTCTTTTCCTCTCTCTGTCTCTTTCTCCTCCCCCTCTCCATGTGCTTCTCAGGCTGTCTGTTTGAGAAGAAGCTCTGCCCCAGAGACCAGCCATGCTCAGATGGTCAGTATGACATAACACCATCTCTCTATCTAACCCATCTTCTTCACGTTGTCTCACTATACAATCCTCTCTCTGTCACCAGACACTCCGGGAGGTGTTGGCAGTTCTTTAATAAGACAGGGGTGTCAAATTCTTAGTCCTTGTGCGCCAAAGTCTCTTCCTGTTTCCATTTCAGCTGTTACTGATTGGCTGGAGGCTACACAAATGTCCAATCAGTCTGTGGTCTAGACCTGGGAAATCAGGTGTGTAGCCTCCAGCCAATCAGTAACAGTAATTTATCAATAAGTTGAAACGGAAACAGGAAGAGACTTTGACGCTTGACAAAGATTTTTTATTATGTTGACAAGATGGTCGAGTGACCTCTCAAAGATGGAAGGCAGGCAGGAGGAGTCGAGATCAGGTATTTGTATTTATTATGGATCCCCATTAGCTGCTGCCAAAGCACCAGCTACTCTTCCTGGGGTCCAGCGAAATTAAAGCAGTTTATACAGTTTTAAAACGTTACAATACATTCATAGATTTCACAACACACTGTGTGCCCTCAGGTCCCTACTCCACCACTAACACATCTACAATACTAATTCCATGTTTATGCTTGCGTGCTAATGTTTCTGTTGCTTCACAGTCCCCGCTGTTCCATAAGTTGTTTTTTAATCTGTTTTTAAAATGTAATTTTACTTCTGGCGTCAGTTACTTGATGTGGAATAGAATTCCATGTAGTCATGGATCTATGTAGTACTGTGTGCCTACCATAGTCTGTTCTGGACTTGGGGACTGTGAAGAGACCTCTTGTGGCATGTCTTGTGGGGTGTGCATGGGTGTCCGAGCTGTATGCCAGTAGTTTAGACAGACAGCTCAGTGCATTCAACATGTTAATACCTCTCATAAATAAAAGTAGGGATGAAGTCAATCTCTCCTCCACTTTCAGCCAGGAGAGATTGACATGCATATTATTAATGTTAGCTCTCTGTGTGCATCCAAGGGCCAGCTGTGCTGCCCTGTTCTGAACCAATTGCAATTTTCTGAAGTCCTTTTTTGTGGCTCCTGACCACACTACTGAACCGTAGTCAAGGTGCGACAAAACTAGCGCCTGTAGGACCTGCCTTGTTGATAGTGTTGTTATGAAGGCAGAGCAGTGCTTTATTATGGACAGACTTCTCCCCATCTTAGCTACTACTGCATCAATATGTTTTGACCATGACAGTTTACAATCTAGTGTTTCTTCAAGCAGTTTAGTCATCTTAACTTGCTCAATTTCCACATTATTTATTACAATATTTAGTTGAGGTTTAGGGTTTAGTGAGGGTTTTGTTCCAAATACAATGCTTTTAGTTTTAGAAATATTTAGGGCTAACTTATTCCTTGCCACACACTCTGAAACTAACTGCAGCTCTTTGTTGAGTGTTGCAGTCATTTCAGTCGCTGTAGTAGCTGACGTGTATAGTGTTGAGTCATCCGCATACTCTGCCTTTACTCAAAGTCAGTGGCATGTCATTAGTAAAAATTGAAAAAGCAAGGGGCCTAAACAGCTACCCTGGGGAATTCCTGATTATAACTGGATTATATTTGATAGGCTTCCATTAAAGAACACCCTCCGTGTTATGGTAGACAAGTAACTCTTTAACCACATTATAGCAGGGGGTGTAAAGCCATAACACAATAACACAATAATGTCAAAAGCTGCAGTGAAGTCCAACAAGACAGCCCCACAATCATTTTATCATAAATTTCTCTCAGCCAATCATCAGTCATTTGTGTAAGGTGGCACTATTCTAGCCAATCAGAGGACAGATACGCTTGTGAACAACAGGTAAAACTCAATATCAAGTTGCCCTCCTTGTTCCACCCCCCCCTTGTCTCATCTCCCTTGTTTCCACCCCCTTATTTCACCCCTCTTGTTTCATCCCCCCTTGTTTCATCCCCCCTTGTTTCATCCCCCCTTGTCTCACCCACCTTGTCTCTTGGAATCTGTTGTTTAATCTGTAACCAGTCACATCCTGTCTTTTAAAATGGTATTCGCTCCCCAGTTCCCAGTGTGCATCCCAAATGGCCCCCTATTCTATGGACCCTGGGCAGAAGTAGTGCACTATATAGGGAATAGGGTGTCATTTGGGACTTCATGCATATAATGACTTTAACCAGTTCAACTGTTGTGATGGGCAGGTGTTCTGCTGTCTACTGTCTCATAGGAAATACTACATTATTCATACTCAATTAACTCAATGGCAGTTGTCATGTGTTTCCTGATTTTTGTCTACAGAACTGCATGTGTGCAAATGTGTTTGCAAGTGTGTGTGAGCGTGTGTGCCTTCATGTACGATGAGGCACACTCTGAGCATCAGTGTGTAAACACACGGCCTCTCTCCGTCAACCTGCTCTTAACCAATCACGTCTCTTTCCCACCGTTTCCATGGCAACAGTGACATCACCCGGTTGACGGCAGTGTCTCTCCCCCATGTGTATGTTAGAGAGAGAGAATGGGTGAGAGAGAGAATAGAGCTGGGCGATGACTCATCGAGACCCACTCGCACATCTACAAACACACAAACATCACCATAGTACATCACCATAGTACATCTCCATAGTACATCACCATAGTACATCCCCATAGTACATCACCATAGTACATCTCCATAGTACATCTCCATAGTACATCACCAAAGTACATCACCATAGTACATCACCATAGTACATCACCATAGTACATCTCCATAGTACATCTCCATAGTACATCTCCATAGTACATCACCATAGTACATCACCATAGTACATCACCATAGTACATCACCATAGTACATCTCCATAGTACATCACCATAGTACATCACCATAGTACATCACCATAGTACATCACCATAGTACATCTCCATAGTACATCTCCATAGTACATCACCATAGTACATCTCCATAGTACATCCCCATAGTACATCACCATAGTACATCACCATAGTACACCTCCATAGTTGTGTGCGCGTGCATATGTGTTTATGTGCATGCGTGTGTGTGTTCTCTGTGCTTTGTAGATGTTCCTGCTGCCCCAGCAGGAGAGGGTTCGGCTGTGTTCTCTATATTCTGTAGGTTGGCTGCTTGGCCGGTCTCTGCTGCCCCACCAGGAGAGGGTTCTGATGTGTTCTGATGTGTTCTGCTGTGTTCTCTATATTCTATAGATGGGCTGTTTGGCCAATGTCTGCTGCCCCAGCAGGAGATGGTTCTGTATGAGGTGTCAGTGCCTGTGCTGCACAGACTACAGGAGGTGCTCAAGGAACTGATGATGCAAGGTAATTAAAGTCACACACACATTTACACACACACACATAGCCACATATAGACATATCCATACTCCATGCATACCCACTAACCCATTCACACAAAGGTTGTTAGGTCCAGAGTGTGGTTGTAAAAGTGATTACCTTAGTGATGGTAAAGATCATGATCAGATAATCAGGTCTCATCAGCTACCACGGCAACAGGGCTGAGGGCTCTATAAGGTCACACTCCTCAAGTTACCAGGTTACATCTATGACTACTATGATTGACATCTGTATCGGCCTATGGCTGTGCAGGATTGTCCTGGCAGGATGACATCACCCAGTACGTCATTCGCAAGGAGCTGAGCCGTGTTTCACTGACCCGCCCCCTGTCTGGACGTCATGACAACCCCTCGTCTCAGTGAGTCTCCTGCTCTGTTGACTATAATTAAAAGCAGATCTATAATTACATCTGTTCTATTTGTCTGCAGATTTCCACTGGAAGGTCTGTGACTCAATGGGGGAATTGTTTTGTAATAGCAGCCAGGAAAGGTTATGAGATTAGGAAGAGACCTTTAGAAAACCCCAGAACCAGATCTTTGAGTTTAGAGAAGAGATGTTTAAAATCCAGTCCACGAGGAACAGGCCACAGCCTCTGCGTCTCTCTCTTCCACTGGTAGTTGATTGATTGGTAGGTTTTATTTGTCAGTTAAAAACGTATACACACAGTACATGTGGTCGGAATAGCACAATTAATTCAGATACTTATTTCCATTGTGGTCCCATTGATAAGTGACCTTAGCAGACAGTCAGTCACTGTCACTGAGCGTCTGACATAGAGCACAAGTAGACTAAGTCACACTCAAATGTTGTTAGAGAAAGTGGCCCTAAGAGGACTGTGGTCAAATACTCCTGCAGTAGAGGGAAGCCATCATCAGAGGACTGTGGTCAAATACTCCTGCAGTAGAGGGAAGCCATCCTCAGAGGACTGGAGTCACATACTCCTGCAGTAGAGGGAAGCCATCATCAGAGGACTGGAGTCACATACTCCTGCAGTAGAGGGAAGCCATCCTCAGAGGACTGGAGTCACATACTCCTGCAGTAGAGGGAAGCCATCCTCAGAGGACTGTGGTCAAATACTCCTGCAGTAGAGGGAAGCCATCATCAGAGGACTGTGGTCAAATACTCCTGCAGTAGAGGGAAGCCATCCTCAGAGGACTGGAGTCACGTACTCCTGCAGTAGAGGGAAGCCATCCTCAGAGGACTGGAGTCACATACTCCTGCAGTAGAGGGAAGCCATCCTCAGAGGACTGTGGTCAAATACTCCTGCAGTAGAGGGAAGCCATCATCAGAGGACTGTGGTCAAATACTCCTGCAGTAGAGGGAAGCCATTTTTAGACAGGTGCAGGATGACTTGGAAGTTGAGTTCTTGTGAGTGAGGGAAGCTATGTTCCCTATGAGGGTCTGCAAGTGCTAATGGGTTGGCCTTATTCTGATTTTCTCCATTCATACTGTATTTCTCAGGTCCTCAGAACCTGTGCAGAATGCCCATCTTTCCAAGATGCAGTATCCTCCCAGGACCAAGGCTCAAGGGGACGATCCCAACCCAGACCTGATGCAGAGTTACCTGGACTACATGATCGTGGATCCCCCCAAGGCCTCCCAGTCCCTCCACATGCAAACTCTGGACCCTTACACCTACCGCCAGGTGGGAATGGACACACACATATACACACACACACACACACACACCCATATACACACACACACCCATATACACACACACACACACACACACACACACACACACACACACACATCTACAGTGTATTTATATCATACAACTCATAGTTATATGGTATCTATCTACTGTATATACATTCATACACACAACTACTATTACCACGTACAGTTCATGTGTGTAAGAATGTATATACAGTACATAGATACTATATAACTGTGTCGTATGATATAAATACACTGTAGATAAATACCATATAACTATGAGTAGTATGGTGTAAATACACGTAATCTCTACAGTAGATAGATACTATGATATAAATACACTGTAGATAGATACCATATAACACCCCACAAGACCTGCCACGAGGTCTCTTCACAGTCCCCAAGTCCAGTACAGACTATGGGAGGCGCACAGAACTACATGGGGCGGCAGGTAGCCTGGTGATTAGAAAGTTGGGCCAGTAACCGAAAGGTTTCTGGGTTGAATCCTAGAGCTGACAAGGAAAAATCTGTCATTCTGCCCCTGAACAAGGCAGTTAACGCACTGTTCCCCGGTAGGCTGTCATTGTAAATAAGAATTTGTTCTTAACTGACTTGCCAAGTTAAATAAAGGTTACATTTGAATTAAAAAATAGATAAAAATGCATAGAGCCATGGAACTCTATTCCACATCAGGTAACTGATGCAAACAGTCAAATTAGATTTTAAAAACAGGTAAAAATACACCTTATGGAACAGCAGGGACTGTGAAGCAACACACACAGGCACAGACACACAAATACACATATGATAACATAAGCACTATACACACATGTTAACATGGATTTAGTACTGTACTGTAGTTGTAGAGTAGGGGTCAGAGGGCGCACAGTGGGTTGTGAAATCTGTGAATGTATTGTAATGTTTTTAAAATTGTATAAACTGCCTTCATTCTGCTGGACCCCGGGAAGTTAATGGGGATCCATAATAAATACAGTAGATTGTATCAATTCCTTTTCCCAGAGGGCATCTCTGTGTCTATTTATGGGTTTATTAAGCAGCAGTATGGTTACCAGGACGACGAGGAGCGCTCTCTTAACTCTCTGGAGGGTGGTGGTTTCCCCCGCCCTTCTTCTCACGCCGGGGGTAAAGGGTCCCGCCCCCAGGACCGAGACCGCCAGGTGCTCCAGGACCTGGTCTCCCTGTACCTCTCCTCCCCCGCCCAGCCGGCCTCCCGCCACCGTGGGGCAGCAACACCGATCTCTACCTCTCCCTTGTACCAGGACCTGGACTTCCCTCTGGACTACACAGAGGACTACGTTTCCCAGCAGGACGTGGAGGTCCGCAAGCAGCAGCAGCTGGATCAGACGCAGAGGAAAGCTCAGAAGGACTACGGATCGCTAGCTGGATTGGATGGTGAGTGTGAGGCAGTCAGTGTGTGTGTGTTTGGGGGGGGGTTGGGGTGTTGTGTGTGTCACAGGAGGTTGGTGGCACCTTAATTGGGGACGATGCGCTCGTCGCAATGACTGGAGCGGAATCAATGGAATAGTATCGAAGATACATCAGTTGCATGGTTTCCATGGTTTCCATGTCTGATGCCATTCCATTCACTCTGTTCCAGCCATTATTATGAGCAGTTCTCTCCTCAGCAGCCTCCACTGGGTGGGTGGGTGGGTGGGTGGGCCACATGAAAATATATCACATTGGCCCTCCCCACCACAGGCCACACCAACCCTGTGCAATTGCTGTAACCACACACCTCCAGAACCCAATCAACCCATTCAAAGCTTTAAATAACTCTAGCTTTGCAGGCCTGCAACTCTCTTGTAGTCTAATAGTTACTGACAGTGTGCTGTGATAATATAACACTGTGCAGACATGCATGCAACATTCTGCATACAGTAGAATTCACTATTCGATGCAAGACTGATCCCCTCTATAAAAATGTGCCATCTTTTACAGTCTAAATGTCATTTGAATTGGAAAATTCTTCAATGGAAAATTCTCTTAACATTAATGAATAACTTAAAATAAATGTAACTTAAATATACATGAACCTCTTCAATTAAAATAAATTAACATTAACATCTATAGAATGATATAACAAACAAAATAATAAAATCAGCAGCAGATTTTTGAACTAAGTATACATACCAACTAGACAATAAGCAGCTGTAAAAGTAGAAATGGAAAATGAAATGAAAAGGCCTGATGGTGGCGCTAGAGGAAAGGTCAAGAGGTCACCAAATCAATAGGTTTCTTCCACCTGGGGTCTTGATTGTACTCAACCAATTTTATGGCAATCCAGCCATTACTTTTAGATAAATCTTGTTCTCAGTCTTGTTCTCAGTCTGTGGGCGTCATGTGTGTGTGTGTAGTGATCCAATATCCACAGCCATGTCATTTAACAGTTATGGCCCTTGTTCAGCCTTACTCACCAAGAGCCCAGCACCAAGCCTTCTTGCTAGCAAAGTCACTGATCAAGTCTTTGAAGTCCAGCTTTCTAGCTAACTGACTTTCAATGGACAGCATGGTAAGACTGCAAAGCCGGTCCTGGGACATAGTGGACCTCACATAGTTGTTTATCAGTTTTAGCTTACTGAAAGCTCTCTCGCCACCAGAAATATACGTAAAGCAATGCACACGTCTCCACAAATGCTTTGCAAGCTGCATCTTACAAATTGTGTTCAGGAGACCAAGGGGACATGTTAGGGATGGAAGTGTCAGCATATACAGTGTTCAGGTGTCAGGAGACCAAGGGGACATGTTAGGGAGGAAGTGGCAGCATATACAGTGTTCAGGTGTCAGGAGACCAAGGGGACAGGTTAGGGAGGAAGTGGCAGCATATACAGTGTTCAGGTGTCAGGAGACCAAGGGGACATGTTAGGGAGGAAGTGGCAGCATATACAGTGTTCAGGAGACCAAGGGGACATGTTAGGGGGGGAAGTGGCAGCATATACAGTGTTCAGGAGACCAAGGGGACATGTTAGGGAGGAAGTGGCAGCATATACAGTGTTCAGGTGTCAGGAGACCAAGGGGACATGTTAGGGAGGGAAGTGGCAGCATATACAGTGTTCAGGAGACCAAGGGGACATGTTAGGGGGGAATGTGGCAGCATATACAGTGTTCAGGTGTCAGGAGACCAAGGGGACATGTTAGAGGGGAATGTGGCAGCATATGGGGATGGGGAGACATATGGGGATGGGGAGACAGGGCTGGTTCAGGGGGATGGGGATGGGGAGACAGGGCTGGTTCAGGGGTATGGGCATGGGGAGACAGGGCTGGTTCAGGGGGATGGGCATGGGGAGACAGGGCTGGTTCAGGGGGATGGGGATGTGGAGACAGGGCTGGTTCATGGGGATGGGGAGACAGGGCTGGTTCAGGGGGATGGGGAAGGGGAGACAGGGCTGGTTCAGGGGGATGGGGATGGGGAGACAGGGCTGGTTCAGGGGGATGGGGATGGGGAGACAGGGCTGGTTCAGGGGGATGGGGATGGGGAGACAGGGCTGGTTCAGGGGGATGGGCATGGGGAGACAGGGCTGGTTCAGGGGGATGGGGATGGGGAGACAGGGCTGGTTCAGGGGGATGGGGAAGGGGAGACAGGGCTGGTTCAGGGGGATGGGGAAGGGGAGACAGGGCTGGTTCAGGGGGATGGGGAAGGGGAGACAGGGCTGGTTCAGGGGGATGGGGATGGGGAGACAGGGCTGGTTCAGGGATATGGGGATGGGGAGACAGGGCTGGTGAGTCTGAAGCTGTGACTGTTGGGCCTGGCACCAGGCAGGGCAGGGACAACTGATTTAGTATGAACAGTTTGCTAAAAGTTTGCCTGCATTGATTAAATGTTGGCTAAAAAAGGAGCGAAATGTAAACACTCAAAATTTTCTGTGAAGATAATATAGTAACTAATGTTAGGGGAGCAAAAGTAGCATATTTCACTACGGATTGAGGCTAACAGGTTCATTTCCACCAGTCACGAACGACACCCACCTTCCTTTGTGAAACATTGGGTGACATACTGTCGCCCTTTTCTCTCTCCTGTCCTGTCCTTTTCATTTCTGGAAGCCAGATTTTTCTTTAGGAAACTGAGACATGATGCTCCACCGGCACTCGTCACTCACAATTCACTGCTAGCAAGTACCTGTCGCGCTTGGTTTCAAATCAAATCAAATTGTAATGTTTGATGCGAATAGTCTGAGTAGCCATTAGATTAGATGTTCAGGAGTCTTATGGCCTCTTGGTCCTAGACTTGGTACTCAGGTACCGCTTGCCATGTGGTAGCAGAGAGAACAGTCTATGACTAGGGTGGCTGGAGTCTTTGACCATTTTTAGGGCCTTCCTCTGACACCGCCAGATGGCAGGAAGCTTGGCCCCAGTGATGTAATGGGCCGTTCGCACTACCCTCTGTAGTGCCTTGTGAATTTTGACCTGTCTAAAGGTCCTGGGGGCAGGATCAAACCATTTCATGTAAATAGAGGGGGGTTGGGCAATACAGAGACTCTCTGGATGTTTACTTTTTGCCAAAAACAAGAAAATAAAAATAAACCGTTAGTTTATTAGTACATTGTAAATAAAATATTATATTAATGATGATAGGTTAATCATTTAATATAGAATGCTTTTTACCTAATGTTTTTTTTTACCTAATGTTTTTAGGGCCCCTGTCAGTCACAGGCCATTAGAATCGTCCTAACCCCCCCAACCCCCCATACGGCGCCCCTGTCTATAGGGTTTTAAAAAATGTTCTTGCCTGCTGTGGCTGAGACACGGAATGCCTAATGTCTGGCATGCCTGTACTTTTTTCATCACCTGCCTGTTGACCTCTCACCTCTAACTCTGTATGACCCTGTCTGTTTGTTCAGATGACTCCCTGCAGAAAGTGTCTCTGCTCCTGGACCACTATGGCATCGATATGAAGGACTTAACCCCTCCACAGCTGGCCAACCTGCCTGCAGCACTGAAACAGCTGCAGATGGAGAGTGCTACTGACTTGGGCACCGACACAGCAGGTCTGTCAGAGCGCAGGCATGCAGCTGAACCCTGTCAAAGCACTACACTACGGGTCAAAGGTTTTCGAACACCTACTCATTCAAGGGTTTTTCTTTATTTTTACTATTTTCTACATTATAGAATAATAGTGAAGACATCAAAATGATGAAATAACACATATGGAATCATGTAGTAAACAAAAAAAGTGTTAAACAAAACTAAATATATTTTATATTTGAGATTCTTCAAATAGCCACCCTTTGCCTTGATGACAGATTTGTACACTCTTTGAATTCTCTCAACCAGCTTCACCTGGAATCCTTTTCCAACAGTCTTGAAGGAGTTCCCACATATATTGAACACTTGTTGGCTACTTTTCCTTCACTCTGAGGTCCGACTCATCCCAAACCATCTCAATTTGGTTGAGGTCGGGGATTGTGGAGGCCAGGTCATCTGATGCAAAGTGTGTTGGGTCATTGTCCTGTTGAAAAATAAATGATAGTCCCACCAGATGGGATCAAATCAAATTTTATTTTGATTTGTTTAACACTTTTTTGGGTTACTAGATGATGTGTTATTTTATAGTGTTGATGTCTTCAGTATTATTCTACAATGTAGAAAATAGTAAAAATAAAGAAAAACCTTTGTGTTCTAAAACTTTTTTCTTTTCTTTTTAACTTTACCCCTTTTTCTCCCCAATTTCATGGTATCTAATTGTTTTTAGTAGCTACTAACTTGTCTCATCGCTACAACTCCCGTACGGGCTCGGGAGAGATGAAGGTTGAAAGTCATGCGTCCTCCGATACACATTAAATGAGATGCCGTGATATAATAAAGGAAATCAAGTTGTGAACCACAACACACTGCAGGAATACCTGCAGTATCTTTATACAAAATGGCATGACCCAATAATGAGACGGAAAAATGTGACATTTTGCGGCGGGATTATACTGTGACAATTACAGACACTGAAACAATTATTATCTGTGTGTCAGATAATGAGAATCTGTGTTGTTTGCTTTTCAGACAAATACCGGAACAGTGCTGCTCCTCGTAAGAAGGTACGTTGAGATAAAACAGTAAAACTCTAGAAATTCAATTATTGCTCTTGGTTTATAAGTGTTGTTTATTTAACAATATGAAATGTTTTTTATACAATGTTAATAGCATTTACAGTAAATGTAGAATGGCAATAATTAGGCTTTCTGGTTGTTGTTGTTGCATCTACCAAACAGTAGGTGGCAGAACTTCCCCAATCTGAGGAAATCAGTGGTCTATTTGACATATCCTGGAGTAATATTCAAATGAAACATGTATTTATTAAATTATACTATAATGGATGTTAAGGTGTTTGGTGCCTCCTCCTATTCCTCATCAGATCACTGAAGGGGCCATGACACACAAGGTGGACAAATCTCCCGTGCTAGGGGCCCCCACCTCCCTTCCTGCCCCGCCCCCCACCATGGGGGCCCCTCCTGCCACAGAGGGAGCCAGTGTAAAGGAGCCAGGGACCCCGGTGGAAACAGAGACGCAGGGGAAGAAAGAACCACCAGGAGGGACCACACATGTGAAGGAGGAATACGGCTACATCGTCACCAACCAAAGGTCTTCTAAGTCTAATGTTCATAAACACAGGAATGTTGGTGGAAGAGCGTATATCTGTCTGTCTGTCTACGTGTCTGTCTCGGAGTCTTTGATTGTACATGGCGTGTGTATGTAAGAGTGTGTGTGTGTTTGTGTGTTTGCAGGTGTGTGTGTGTGTGTGTGTGTGTGTGTGTGTGTGTGTGTGTGTGTGTGTGTGTGTGTGTGTGTGTGTGTGTGTGTGTGTGTGTGTGTGTGTATATCTGTGTGTGTGTGTGTATCTGTGTGTGTGTGTGTGTGTGTGTGTGTGTGTGTGTGTGTGTATCTGTGTGTGTGTGTGTGTGTGTGTGTGTGTGTGTGTGTGTGTGTGTGTGTGTGTGTGTGTGTGTGTGTGTGTGTGTGTATCTGTGTGTGTGTGTGTGTGTGTGTGTGTGTGTGTGTGTGTGTGTGTGTGTGTGTGTGTGTGTGTGTGTGTGTGTGTGTGTGTGTGTGTATCTGTGTTTGTGTGTTTGCTTGCAGTTGTACTGTATATGTGTTTGTGCTTTTGCTTTTCTCTTCAGTGCTCTGTGTGTATGAGTGTATGAGTGTGTCCGTGTGTATGAGTGTGTCCGTGTGTATGAGTGTATGAGTGTATGAGTGTGTCCGTGTGTATGAGTGTGTCTGTGTGTATGAGTGTATGAGTGTGTCCGTGTGTATGAGTGTGTCCGTGTGTATGAGTGTGTCCGTGTGTATGAGTGTGTCCGTGTGTATGAGTGTGTCCGTGTGTCCGTGTGTATGAGTGTGTCCGTATGTATGAGTGTGTCCGTATGTATGAGTGTGTCCATGTGTATGAGTGTGTCCGTGTGTATGAGTGTGTATGAGTGTGTATGAGTGTGTCCGTGTGTATGAGTGTGTATGAGTGTGTCCGTGTGTATGAGTGTGTCTGTGTGTATGAGTGTATGAGTGTGTCCGTGTGTATGAGTGTGTCCGTGTGTATGAGTGTGTCCGTGTGTATGAGTGTGTCCGTGTGTATGAGTGTGTCCGTGTGTCCGTGTGTATGAGTGTGTCCGTATGTATGAGTGTGTCCGTATGTATGAGTGTGTCCATGTGTATGAGTGTGTCCGTGTGTATGGGTGTGTATGAGTGTGTATGAGTGTGTCCGTGTGTATGAGTGTGTCCGTGTGTATGAGTGTGTCCGTGTGTATGAGTGTGTCCGTGTGTATGAGTGTGTATGAGTGTGTCCGTGTGTATGAGTGTGTCCGTGTGTATGAATGCATGTGTATTTCTCCGCAGCCCCCTCAGTCTGTACGACGGGGTGCGTCTGCTGGGGCTCCTGGCTGAGAGGATCCCACTCTCCACTGGCTCTTTCATCAACATCAGGTAGGCTATAGGCATAGAGGCCCACTGGCCGACTGGTCCAATGAGGAGAGATGACAATTAGCTGGCTGCTAATTGCTAATAAGCAGATGATAATTCGTTGGCTGGTTAAATCTGACACATTTACAGAAATGTTAATAAATGTGCATCGTCCTGATTGTCAAATTAAATGATCAGGAGATCTCAGTGTAGAGGGGCCATCTCAGTGTAGAGGGGCCATCTCAGGGGCGTCTCAGTGTAGAGGGGCCCGATCTCGGTGTAGAGGGGCCCGATCTCGGTGTAGAGGGGCCATCTCAGCTCAGGTACTTCTATGATCAACATGCTCCATTCCCTCTCCCAGGTGGCGCAGTGGTCTAAGGCACTGCATCGCAGTGCTAGCTGTGCCACCAGAGATTCTGGGTTCGAGCCCAGGCTCTGTCTCAGCCGGCTGCGACCGGGAGGCCCAAGGGGCAGCGCACAATTGGCCTAGTGTCGTCCGGTTTAGGGAGGGTTTGGTCGGTAGGGATATCCTTGTCTCATCGCGCACTAGCGACTCCTGTGGCGGGCCGGGCGCAGTGCACGCAGACCAGGTCGCCAGGTGTACAGTGTTTCCTCTGACACATTGGTGTGGCTGGTTTCCGGTTTGGATGTGCTTTGTTTCAAGAAGCAGTGCGGCTTGGTTGGTTGTGTTTCGGAGGATGCATGGCTCTCGACCTTCACCTCTCCCGAGCCCGTACTGGAGTTGCAGCGATGAGACAAGATAGTAACTACTACAACAAGATAGTAACTACTACAACAAGATAGTAACTACTACAACAAGATAGTAACTACTACAACAAGATAGTAACTACTACCAATTGGATATCATGAAATTGGGAAGAAAAAAGGGGTTAAAAAAACAACAAAACAACAAAACATGCTCCATTCCTCTTCTGCCTGACCACTGAGCTCAAACTTGGGTGTGGCGGCGAGGTGGAGCTCCCTCCGTCCTCTCTCCTACACCCTCTCTCCTCTGTCCTCTCTCCTACACCCTCTCTCCTCCGTCCTCTCTCCTACACCCTCTCTCCTACACCCTCTCTCCTACACCCTCTCTCCTCCGTCCTCTCTCCTACACCCTCTTTACTCTGTCCTCTCTCCTACACCCTCTCTCCTCTGTCCTCTCTCCTACACCCTCTCTCCTCCGTCCTCTCTCCTACACCCTCTCTACTCCGTCCTCTCTCCTACACCCTCTCTACTCCGTCCTCTCTCCTACACCCTCTCTCCTACACCCTCTCTCCTCTGTCCTCTCTCCTACACCCTCTCTCCTCCGTCCTCTCTCCTACACCCTCTCTACTCCGTCCTCTCTCCTACACCCTCTCTCCTCCGTCCTCTCTCCTACACCCTCTCTCCTACACCCTCTCTACTCCGTCCTCTCTCCTACACCCTCTCTCCTACACCCTCTCTCCTCTGTCCTCTCTCCTACACCCTCTCTCCTCCATCCTCTCTCCTACACCCTCTCTACTCCGTCCTCTCTCCTACACCCTCTCTCCTCCGTCCTCTCTCCTACACCCTCTCTCCTACACCCTCTCTCCTCCGTCCTCTTTCCTACACCCTCTCTCCTCCGTCCTCTCTCCTACACCCTCTCTCCTACACCCTCTCTCCTCCGTCCTCTCTCCTACACCCTCTCTCCTCCGTCCTCTCTCCTACACCCTCCCTACTCCGTCCTCTCTCCTACACCATCTCTCCTCCATCCTCTCTCCTCTGTGACCCGGAAACCGATGAGTGGTCGAGTGGTTGAGGAAATGTAAATTAATTAATAGGTGAACGGAAGAGTCCTCCCCTCCTCGATAGCCACCTTTCATCGAGGATAATCATTTGGATCCTACCTGAGTCCTACCTGAGTCCTTTGTGGAAAAGTTTGGAAATCTGCCACAACCCTTTTGAATCCGCTTTTGTTTTGGCGGAGGAGAAAACCATGCACATGGTTAAGAACAAAAAATGCTAAGTAGCATTATCTATAACATGTCTGGCACAACTAACTTAGTTTTTTTTATCTCTTTACACATTTATTTTGGGATCCACCCTGTAAACCTCATTAGTAAGTGGAGAAGGAGAGTCTCATTTATTTTGGGATCCACCCTGTAAACCTCATTAGTAAGTGGAGAAGGAGAGTCTCATTTATTTTGGGATCCACCCTGTAAACCTCATTAGTAAGTGGAGAAGGAGAGTCTCATTTATTTTGGGATCCACCCTGTAAACCTCATTAGTAAGTGGAGAAGGAGAGTCTCATTTTCCTCCGCGTTGCTTCTCCTCGATCACCTTTGACTTTTTTCAAAAGGAGGTGAGGCAGAATGGAGGAGAGAGGACGTATGAGTTGAGGAAATCAGAAATAGAGGAAGCACTAAAAACAGACAAAATATCACTATTGTAAAATGTGTATAATGTGTATAAACTGAAGGCCTTAGTGTTATTGTTAATTAGTTTACTCCAATTGGGGGAGGGGTGGTAGGGTTTGTGGGGAATAATAAAGGTATATTCTAAAACAAAAGTGTGTATATGTATGTATGTATGTACAGTTGAAGTCGGAAGTTTACATACCCCTTAGCCAAATACATTTAAATTCAGTTTTTCACAATTCCTGATCACAATTCCTAGTAAAAATTCCCTGTCTTAGGTCAGGTAGGATCACAACTTTATTTTAAGAATGTGAAATGTCAGAATAATAGTAGAAAGAATGATTTATTTCAGATTTGATTTCTTTCATCACATTCCCGTTGGGTCAGAAGTTTACATACAGTCAATTAGTATTTGGTAGCATTGCCTTTGAATTGTTTAACTTGGGTCAAACTTTTCGGGTAGCCTTCCACAAGCTTCACACAATAAGTTGGGTGAATTTTGTCCCATTCCTCCTGACAGAGCTGGTGTAATTGAGTCAGGTTTGTAGGCTTCCTTGCTTGCACACACATTTTCCAGTTGTGCCCACCAATTTTATATGGGATTGAGGTCAGGGCTTTGTGATGGCCACTCCAATACCTTGACTTTGTTGTCCTTAAGCAATTTTGCCACAACTTTGGAAGTATGCTTGGGGTCATGGTCCATTTGGAAGTATGCTTGGGGTCATGGTCCATTTGGAAGACCCATTTGCGACCAAGCTTTAACTTTTTGACTGATGTCTTGAGATGTTGCTTCAGTATATTCACATCATTTTCTTTCCTCATGATGACATCTACTTTGTGAAGTGCACCAGTCCCTTCTGCAGCAAAGCACTCCCACAACATGATGCTGCCACCCCCATGCTTCACGGTCCTCCAAACATAACGATGGTCATTATGGCCAAACAGTTCTATTTTGTTTCATCAGACCAAAGGATATTTCTCCAAAATGTACGATCTTTGTCCCCATGTGCAGTTGCAAACCGTAGTCTGGCTTTTTTGTGGCAGTTTTGGAGCACTGGCTTCTTCCTTGCTGAGCGGCCTTTCAGGTTATGTCGATATAGGACTTGTTTTACTGTGGATATTGATACTTTTGTACCTGTTTCCTCCAGCATCTTCACAAGGTCCTTTGTTGTTGTTCTAGGATTGATTTGCACTTTTCACACCAAAGTATGTTAATCTCTAGGAGACAGAACGCGTCTCCTTCCTGAGTGGTATGATGGCTGCGTGGTCCCATGGTGTTTATACTTGCTTACTATTGTTTGTACAGATGAACGTGGTACCTTCAGGCGTTTGGAAATTGCTCCCAAGGATGAACCAGACTTGTGGAGGTCTACACATTTTTTTTCTGAGCTTTTGGCTGATTTATTTTTATTTCCCCATGATGTCAAGTAAAGAGGCACTGAGTTTGAGGGTAGGCCTCGAAATATATCCACAGGTACACCTCCAATTGACTCAAATGATGTTCCTTAGCCTATAAGAAGCTTCTAAAGCCATGACAATTTTCTGAATTTTCCAAGCTGTTTATTGGCACGGTCAATTTAGTGTATGTAAACTTCTGACCCACTGGAATTGTGATACAGTGAATTCTAAGTGAAATAATCTGTCTGTAAACAATTGTTGGAAAAATTATATGTGTCATGCACAAAGTAGATGTCATAACCGACTTGCCAAAACTATAGTTTGTTAACAGGAAATTTGTGGAGTGGTTGAAAACGAGTTTGAATGACTCCAACCTAAGTGTATGTAACTTCAGACTTCAACTGTACTGCATGTATGTGTGTATGTGTGTGTGTATGTATATGTGTGTGGGTGTGTGTGTATATGTATGTACAGTATATCACAAAAGTGAGTATACCCCTCACATTTTTGTAAATATTTGAGTATATCTTTTCATGTGACAACACTGAAGAAATGACACTTTGCTACAATGTAAAGTAGTGAGTGTACAGCTTGTATAACAGTGTACATTTGGGGCTTATTGACACCTAAAATAAAGCCCCCCCCCCCCACTCCCCAGTCATCCTGCTCCTACCACCATCCCACCACCCCTCTCTCTCCCGGCCCCAGCTATATTAATCAATAGTTTGATGGAATGTTCCTGTCTGTCTCTCTACAGTGTGGTGGGCCCTGCCCTGACATTCCGTGTTCGCCCCAACAGCCAGAACCTGAGTGCTGAAGACGTGGCAGAGAAAGCCGGTAAGTGGACCTGTTCCCTGGTCAGACGGGGTCAAATTGACCCAATGTCCCGCTGCTCTATGTAAACCACCAAGACAATATCTACACACACACACACACACAACTTGGACAAAAAGTGAGATAGGGGTATAAAAGGGATTTTTGAACCACTCTAGTGTTTTTTAAAATATATAATAGCAAGAATATTACTTTTTTGCAAGACGGCAACTATTTTATTTTGTTTCATAATTTACTCAGTTGCAGAGAAGAACTTTCTGGAGTCTGAAACTGCTCTGAAGATTCTGCAGACAGGTGTCGGTGAGGTAAGGGAATGTTACGCTGCATTTAGTGTGTGTGTGTGCGGGAGAGACGGGGGTCTCTTTGCATTAGAATCTATTGGCATTCATCATCAATATTCTTTGCGTCCTTCTGTGCATTTTCACAGTCAAACTATTTTCCTCTGCCTGAAATGCCTAGAATGCCTAAAATCCTTTGATATGACAAACGTATTTTGCGGTCGAATGAAACGTGCGCGCTCTCGAAAGACACAAGACTGTCTCTTTAATTCATATTGGTCACGCGCACCACTCCTCTCTTGTCGTCTCACATCGTCCCTGGGTCTGAGCTAGTAGGTCACACTGCCGCCAAAATTCAATCAAATGATGCGCTATTTTCCACTTTATAAACGCATTATGGAAAGCAAGAGACAGATCTTATTTTATTTTGTGCACTATCAAAGTCAAGTAGTCTTTCTTTCACGGAAGGTGGATGTTTGGTGAGTGTCGCTTATATTTAGCCTACTAATAGGCTATTCATACTTTTGAATGGTAGATTTGTCTAGAGTTATTCTTATTATGGGCCCAAGTCGCGAATTGTATTTCTTATAGGCCTAATTTGATTCTATAATAGTTATATTTAGTTCCACTTCAAATATGTCTACGATTTAGTTGCCATTTGTAAATTGCTTACGCATTAATGTTATCTGTTAGTTTAGACCTTTTCATCCGATTCTGCCGGCATAGCGCACGCACATCTACGAGATGCCCAGCCCGCGTGGTGTGTGGGGGATTGTCGCATGATTCGTTGTCAAATATTATGATTTGGTTTATCTGGGTATTTAATCATAATGAAGATTTTAACAACATATTCAAGAACGTACAGCAAATAACAGTTATCGAATTGAATCTGTTTGAGGACACGTCTATCAATATTATAATATTTAACGGGACCTATATCGGGTTACAGTAATTAGTGTTGGTGCACATTGTAACTGGATCTTGTTTGCATTTGGAATAATTTCCCATTGGCAATCTCTCCTCTGGAATTATAAGAATCCTGCAATAATGTCCATTAGATTTCTCTTGGAAGTCTGAAATTGTGCATACACACACATGTACCAGTGTGTGTAATCTAAGTTTAAAACCCTTTAATTGTAGTTGTCAATTCCATTTTTTTATTTAGTGAAAAAAAATGTTAGGCCTTTATGTTTGCTAACTGTTTGCATCACTCACAATAGTGATGAATGAAGTTGCATATCGCTTTTGGCAACAACAAACTGAGTTAAGACACTTGTGACAGAAGTCAATGTCTGCAGTAATGGAATGATCTGGAGTCTATCTACTGTACTCATCACGCTACTCTTCTATTGAATCAACCTCTTGGTCTCTCTGTTGTCTTCAATCTAAACTGCAACCTCTTGGTCTCTCCGTCTTCAATCTAAACTGCAACCTCTTGGTCTCTCTGTTGCCTTAAATCAATCAGTCTCTCTCTCCCTCCCTCCCTCCCTCCCTCCCTCCCTCCCTCCCTCCCTCCCTCCCTCCCTCCCTCCCTCCCTCCCTCCCTCCCTCCCTCCCTCCCTCCCTCCCTCCCTCCCTCCCTCCCTCCCTTCCTCATACCCATCCTTCCCTCCTATACCCATCCTTCCCTTCCCTCCTATACCCATCCCTCCCTCCCTCCCCTCCTATACTCATCCCTCCCTCCCTCCCCTCCTATACTCATCCCTCCCTCCCTCCCCTCCTATACTCATCCCTCCCTCCCTCCCCTCCTATACCCATCCCTCCCTCCCTCCCCTCCTATACCCATCCCTCCCTCCCTCCCTCCCCTCCTATACCCATCCCTCCCTCCCTCCCCTCCTATACCCATCCCTCCCTCCCCTCCTATACCCATCCCTCCCTCCCTCCCCTCCTATACCCATTCCTCCCTCCGCTCCTATACCCATCCCTCCCTCCGCTCCTATACCCATCCCTCCCTCCGCTCCTATACCCATCCCTCCCTCCGCTCCTATACCCATCCCTCCCTCCCTCCCCTCCTATACCCATCCCTCTCTTCTTCCCTCCCTCCCCTCCTATACCCTTCCCTCCCTCCCCTCCTATACCCTTCCCTCCCTCCCCTCCTATACCCATCCCTCTCTTCTTCCCTCCCTCCCCTCCTATACCCACCTATTTCTCCCCATCCCCTCCTATACCCACCCATCCTTTCCTCCCTCCCCTCCCATACCCATCCCTCCCTCCCCTCCTATACCCATCCCTCCCTCCCCTGCTATACCATCCCTCCCTCCCCTCCCATACCCATCCCTCCCTCCCCTCCTATACCCACCCATCCCTCCCCTCCTATACCCACCCATCCCTCCCCTCCTCCACCCACCCATCCCTCCCTCCCCTCCTATACCCATCCATCCCTCCCTCCTAAACCAATCGCCCCCTTCCTCCGTCTCTCCTCTCCTACACCCACCCCTCATCCCTACATCCCCTGATGTCAGTTAGGTAAATTCACCTCATGTCCAGATCTTAATAGTCGTCCCCAGAAACCGGTCATTCAGCTCTTCCCTCTTTCTGTTTTCTTCCCCTTCCCCCCTTTTCTCTCCATCTCTCATCTTTGGGCCCCTTTAGACTACCCCCCCAAATATCTCAGACTATAGCTCCACCTTTCACCCCAATGTCTCCGACTATACCTTCACCCCCTACCCCAATTTCTGACTATAGCTCCACCCCCTCACCCCACCCCAATCCCCCATGTCAGACTATAGCACTCCCCACCCCAATGTCTCAGACTATAGCTCCATCCCCCAACCTCCAAATCCTTCAGCACATTCCTGGGGCCTCTGAAGAGGAAAGAGAGGTCAGGAGGGCAGGAGAGGCAACCAGGGAGGAAAAGGAGAGATGAAAGAGAACAAATGATTGGGGGTCAGGCTGCAACAGTACTTGTGTTGCATTCAGTGGGGTACAATGTAGAATTTTTTTTCGCAACGTGAATATCTCTGTTCTGATTGGACTTTTCACTCTGTTTCAAAACATTTTCACCCTAATGAACACCACCCAGGTACTTCCTCAATAATAATAACTTTGATCAATTATTCTGTTGCAGGACATTAGTGGGGCTCTAAAGAACCAGAGTCTCATCCTTCCACTAAAGAATAAACACTCTTTCAAAAGCTATTTTATTGGCTCATCAGTGAGATATTCAGCTAACAATTTTGTTTTCCTTCCCTCTCTCTCTGTCACCTCCCCTCTCGACAGAGAACTGATGGGCGGGGCTTACCTCAGGCCACCCGGGTCCGAGATGGCTCCCGTTGGGTGTTCATGACCATGGTGGGCGTGGCCTGTGTTGGCGGGATCCTGGTGGCGACAATGACCATCGTCTGCCTGCGTCGCCACACCAACCGCCTGGCGTCTGAGAAGCTAGGCCTGGGCCCAGAGGGAGGCAGCGTTACACACCAGGAGTACCAGGTAGGTGCACACACACACACACACACACACAGACACACACACATAGGTAAGTAGGCCCAGCCATCAACTGACACCTCACAGCCATGCAGGACCAAGTCAAGTGGGAGTACTGTAGATGATGGACATACAGCACATTGCTCGATGAGATATGATTGACAAACCAATTTCCCCTCGGTGATGAATAAAGTATTTATCTTACATGGGTTTGTCCAGCCACTATATCTTAGGCTTCTTATGTCGCCCTCTCTTCACCAATGTCAACAGTGGAATACTCTCTAAAAAGACAACTCACAAACAGTCCAACATGAACACATTCACTCTTCAGTTTTCAACCTGCACAAGGATTCACTAGTCTGAGACATGAGACGTATTGAAAGAGACCTGTGCATGCTGCAGACCCCAACTTCCCAGGACTACCAGTGTGACTGTATCGCGGGACATTGATCCCTGATTTAGTAATACATTGTGTCCGTAGAAAACCCATTGACTGTCATGGTCCCCTTCTCCTTCTGTCAGGACCTGTGTCGTCAGCACATGGGATCCAGGGGACTCTTTGAGCGTCAGGAGGGGGCAGGAGCTGCGGGGGGTGCTAGTGGAGGTGGTGGTGGAGGAGGAGGTGGTGGAGGAGGAGGTGGCGGTGGTGGTGGTGGTGGTGGAGGAGGTACGGACACGTCCAGGGTGAGCAGTGTGTCGTCCCAGTTCAGTGATGCGCCCCAGCCCAGCGACGCGCCCCAGCCCAGCCCGAGCTCCCACAGCAGCACCTCTTCCTGGTGCGAGGAACCAGCACAGACCAACATGGACATCTCCACCGGTCATATGATCCTGGTCAGTGTCACTCTGAACATTTACTCTATGCATTCATTCATTCATTCATTCATTTATTCCTACTCTGCCTCAGATCTGAGTTATGAGTACAGAGGAGGTTCTCAGTACTAGGGTGACTCTTACTTATATAATACACTACACTCTTCCTCTGTCAATGTCTTCAACTGGATGAATCTGTCTTCTAGAGTCTGATGGTTAATGTGTATTTAATTGTCAGTACCAGACCTGGGTTCAAATAGTATTTGTTTTCCATCAAATACTTTTGCTGCGCTTGATCGAACTTGCCTAACTTCATTCCGCAGTGGAACCAATGGACTAGTCCCAAAAGTGCAAATCTTACCCACCTGGCACTGCAGGCAGGCTCAATCAAACCCCAAAAATATTTGAAATAAAACAAATACTATTTGAATCCAGTTCTGGTACTGACAGTTAAATACACATTAACCATCAGACTCTAGAAGACAGATTCATCCAGTTGAAGGCATTGACAGAGGAAGAGTGTAGTGTATTATCTAAGTAAGAGTCACCCTAGTACTGAGAACCTCCTCTGTCCTCCTAACTCACAGGCTTACATGGAGGACCACCTGAAGAACAAGGACCGTCTGCTGAAGGAGTGGGAGGCCCTGTGTTCCTACCAGGCTGAACCCAGCACCATGTCTGTGGCGCAGAGTGACACCAACCTGAAGAAGAACCGCTGCCCTGACTCTGTGCCCTGTAAGTTCTTCTTCGTCCCCTCATCCTCCTCTTTCTTCTTCCCTCCTTTCTTCCACATCTCCTCCTTCATTTATTTTCCCTTTGTATTTTCTTGGGTGATTTTTGTTGAACAGAAAGTGATAGCCTGGGTCCCAGGGCTGTTTGGGCTGTTTTGCTCCTTGTCAATCTCTCACCAAACATGTAATGTCAACTGATCTGAGACCAGGCTAGGAGAGTGGACGGACAGGAAAGTTAGGGGGAGATCTAGTCAAAATGACAGTGGGTCAGATTAAACCCACACAGACTGTATGCTGAGGGTGACCGCCGGCACCACCAGCTAGACCACCCAGGTGGCCTGGCCTCCATGATTCTAGGTTAAACCACCCAGGTGGCCTGGCCTCCATGATTCTAGGTTAAACCACCCAGGTGGCCTGGCCTCCATGATTCTAGGTTAAACCACCCAGGTGGCCTGGCCTCCATGATTCTAGGTTAAACCACCCAGGTGGCCTGGCATCCGTGATTCTAGGTTAAACCACCCAGGTGGCCTGGCATCCGTGATTCTAGGTTAAACCACCCAGGTGGCCTGGCCTCCGTGATTCTAGGTTAAACCACTCAGGTGGCCTGGCCTCCGTGATTCTAGGTTAAACCACCCAGGTGGCCTGGCCTCCGTGATTCTAGGTTAAACCATCCAGGCGGCCTCCGTGATTCTAGGTTTTTGTTTTGTGTCTTTGCTCTGCAGATGATCACTCCAGGGTGAAGATGAAGGCGGAGAACAACCCCTCCAGGACCGACTACATCAACGCCAGCACCATAGTAAGAAGTCATCTTGATCCCCGCTGTCACCAGCAGTACCTGTCTAGGTTAACTCAGATCCATACCAGTGAACAAAATTGGTTGAAAGACATCTTTTTAACCTCTTTGCAACCAAAAATATGTATTTTCAACATCTTGTGCTCATGGGATAGATCCCCACACAAAACCTTCTCTATATATCACTCTGATCTGTATTAGAAAAGGGCCTCGGGGCAGAAGTGCTGATCTAGAATCCATATGATCTGTCATTATGATCTAAAAGACTGATCCTATATCAGGACTCCTACTCTGATACTCTTTTTGAATATGGCGCTGGTCCCACCTATGGCCCTGTAGCCGTCTCCGACACCAACACTCTATTGATCAAACTGGAACACTAGTTGTGGAATCTCTCCCCTGATGCTCCCCAAATGGTACTCTGTCCCCTACCCAGTGCACTACTTATGACCAGAGTGCTATGTGCCCTGCTCAAAAGAAGTGCACTATATAGGGAATAGGGTGCCATTTGGGAAGAAGATCCACTCACCCGCCCCGTAAATGCCACTGGTCAGTGAATGGAGCCGTTGCCACGGCGACCACCAGTGTCCATAGTGTCCTCTATTGTGGATGCCAGGAGGTGACCCATGATGACCTTTCCCCTCTGTGACCCCTAGATTGAGCATGACCCCCGGATGCCAACGTACATCGCCACCCAAGGACCCCTGTCTCACACCATCGCCGACTTCTGGCAGGTCAGTCACTCCAGATGAGTGTTCATATGTGTGTAATATGAATACAATTCAAATGCAAAACTTTATTGTCCCTTTAGGGACATGCCAATTTGTTGCTGCTGCTTTAATCTAAATGTTTTAAGAATGTACCCTAACTTGAACCATATAATGTGTACAAACATTTGTTCACATAAATCAACACTCAAAACACATGTCAATGTGATGATGAAAGAAGATGACATTATGATGTTATTGGTCTCCAAGCTCTATGTTGACATGTTCTAGTGTGTGTGATGGTGTTCCTCTATAGATGGTTTGGGAGAATGGCTGCACGGTGATAGTGATGATGACAGCCCTGGTTGAGGACGGAGAGAAACAGTGTGATCGCTACTGGCCTGACGAGGGATCCTCCCTCTACCACATCTATGAGGTGTGTGTGTCTGACTTGGTGTGTGTGTGTGTGTCTGTCTGTCCTGATCTGTAACAATGGTCTGTGTGTCCATCAGGTGAACCTGGTTTCGGAGCACATCTGGTGCAATGACTTCCTGGTTCGTAGTTTCTACCTGAAGAACGTCCAGACCCAGGAGACCCGCACACTCACCCAGTTCCACTTCCTCAGCTGGCCTGCCCAGGGCATCCCCACCTCCACACGCACCCTACTGGACTTCCGCAGGTACCCGCATGGACATTGAAGCAGGGTTGTGTTTACTAGGCACGAAATGGGGGGGGGGAAATGGACTGAAACAGGGAGTGACTACTGCTCATTTTCATTTTCCGTTTGAAGAACACTTTAAAAACATTGCATGCTATAATGAACACAACCCAGATTTACAGGACAACAGAATGTTTGACATTTTGAGGTTTGGAAGGGGTTTTATTATATGATACATCCTATGGTTATGCTCCTATCTCGTTTGGTCTCATTCCTTTGTCACTCGTCAACAGTGTCAGTTTAATGTTTAATCTGATCCCTACTAGATGATGGGATGACCAAAACATATACAACATATGTCATTTCACTCATCCATCCTGCTCTCTTTCCTTTTACACTCTGTCTGTCTCGCTCTGTCTCTCTCTGTGTGTTGTCTCTACTTAATTAGCCTTTCTCTTTCAATCCCTCCTCACATCTCTCCCTCTGTCCCTCCTCTTCTTTGCTCTCACACATCTATCTTGCGATGGAGGTCAGCGGGCTCTTGATATTTTACATATCTGTCCGTGTCATCTTTGTGATTTGCAGCTAGTAGTCTGGGTCCAGTTGCATAGTCACAAAAATGATCATGGACAGGTGTGGCTGCAGCAGGAGGTCCATCGCCTAACCCCTTTGCTCCCTCGTCTCTCTCCCTGTTTTATACTCTCTCTGTCTACATTTCTCTCACCCTTTTGACTCTCCTCCTCATCACTATGCTGCGAACGCTCCTCTTTATCTACAAGTTATTTTCATCCTATAATGATTGTTCAACTGGAGTGGAGCTTCAAAACAGGGCTGTTTTCCTCCATATTGAAAACACACTGACTGCTTGTTTAGAACCGCTGCGTTCCAGTGCGACTATATTGCTGCCAGATCTCCTAATGCTTGCATAGGTCTTTAAAAAAGATCAGCGAGCCACATCGTGTGATTACGCAGTCTGATGCCCAACTGCACAGTCAGATGACGTGGCACGCAACCATTGGTTGATGCAATGCAACATCTGCAATGTAAACGGCCTGGAATGCGACTTAAACATTTTTATTAATTAGGACACGGCTGCAATCGAGCTAGGATTTGTGTTGTTGTCCTCATTTAGCTTATCTGACGTTTGTATGACTTGCCATTGTCAAGCATGATCAATATATATGTTCTCCATCAGTGTTCACTATTCATTCAGTATTCACTTATATTTGATCTCCTCTCTCCTGCTGCTCCACAGAAAGGTGAATAAGTGCTACAGAGGCAGATCTTGTCCGATCATTGTACACTGCAGGTAAACCAACGTTTGCAATACCCTTTTGTCCACATGGTGGCAGAACCTCGCGATTCTCTTTCAGATGCTGCTTGGTTCAGGTGTTGTCGGGGAGAGTGTAAATGTAGCACTGATGTTCCACTATATTGACCCAGATGCTTCATTGGACCGCCCTAACAATGAAAATAAATGTAAAAATGGAAGACAGTCGGGACGAGGCAAGACAGGTGACCCGTGTGGCTCAGTTGGTAGAGTGTGGCGCTTGCAACACCAGAGTTTACAAAAAAAAGTATGCACTCACTGCTGTATATCGCTCTGGATAATAGTGTCTGCTAAATGACTAACATGTAAAAATGTCATTCTAGCTAATGAGAGGGCAGATACGCGTGTGAACAACCGCAATGGTATTTGCTAGCCTAGGATCCTTGAGACGTCCCTATCCCGTTGAATTGTAAAACGGTTAAAGATCCCGCATAGCACAACTTCGATATAAAGTTGCCTGGATGGTGTTCTACTTATACACGCGCAACAACCTAAGAATTACAAAACTTATATTCGATCAAATAAACCTCACGTAACAAATAAACCATTAAATTTTTGTTAACCAAATTCGACATTCATTGACCACCATACAAAAACTCATTGCTTGGTGTGCGGAAAGAAAGCCACCTGCTGGGGG
>NW_022264352.1:0-30164 GCF_002021735.2 Oncorhynchus kisutch
ACCGTGTCTCAAGGCTTCACCTATACTAATTTTGAAGTTGATTTAACAAGTGACATCACACAATTGGCCCAGCGTCGTCCGGTTAGGGAAGGTTTGGCCGGCAGGGATATCCTTGTCTTATCGCGCGCTAGCAACTCGTTTTGTCGGGCCGGCGCAGCGCACGCTGACCAGGTCGCCAGGTGTACGGTGTTCCTCTTCCGGGTTGGATGTGCATTGTGTCAAGAAGCAGTGTGGCAGGTTGGTTTGTTGTTTCGGGGGACGCATGGCTCTCGACCTTCGCCTCTCCCGAGTCTCATCGCTGCAACTCCAGTAGGGACAAGACTTAACTACCAATTGGATACCACGAAATTGGGGAGGGAAAAAAGGGCAATTTTTTATTTATTTAAAGTGCCATCAATAAGGGATTCACCTTGTCAGTGTGTTTCATGGAAAGCGCAGGTGTTCCTAATGTTTTGTAGACTAGTGTAGCATCATTTTGCCCTGGTTGATGCAAGTGCATGTAGGCTGAAGGAATTCTAACTTGAGATGAATGTCAAGGGGATTTTATTTTCATGAAAAAAGTAGTTGACCTGTGAATCATGTAGTTATGATTCACATAATATTCCACTCTAAATTGATTTGATGTAACTTCTGTGATATTTAATTTTCCTGTTCAGGTGACATGAACAAAAAACTATTTTCTAGTTTCATGCGTTTTTATTAATTCACTTACTCGGGGAATATAATATTTCCTCAGGGTGCAGAACCCCTGCCAGATCATTCCCCCACATAGTGGAGGATCGTTCCTAGCGTTTTTAAAGCTTTACAGGGTCTCTTTATCTTAGCACCGCTCTGCCTACCCAACCTCCCACTGTGCCCGACTTTTCAGTTAATTGGGCTCCACCGCCTCCACAGGAGCGGCCAGAACCGATACACAGTACCTCCAGTACTGTGAAAGGAGTCGGCGCAAGGATGATACATAACTGAGAAATAGTCAAACGAGCATACCAGATGTCCAAGAAGGTTTGATCGAAGTCACGTGCGTCTGGAACGTCACCCTATCCACTATGTAGTGCACTACTTTTGACCAGGGCCAATAAGGGAGTAGGGTGCCATTTCAGACAGTGTGGTAGAAACAACCAGGGCCACCTCCTGCTGTCATTGGCCAACATCAAATGGGTTTTTATTCATAACAGAGTGTGTGAGACTGCACGTATTTCTGTTGGTGTGTGCGCTAGAGACTATCCGACTGTGTCGGTGTGTCTGCTTGTGTTTGCGACTGCGTACACACACACACACACACGTCTGTGTGTGAAGCGACTAACCTTCCCTCCTGCCTGCATCCCCAGCCGCGAGGTTCGCGACAGCGTCCGAGGAAGAGAAAGAGAGCGGGAGCGAGGGTTGAGCTCAAAGAGCCCAGAGGAAAGATGTGGCTTTGTGTGGAGGCCTCAGAAGCCTTCTATCCCCCCAGAGAGAGGGTGCTCTGGGGGTCAGCCAAGGCAGCCGGCCCTGGGAAGGGACCAGGGCTGTGGTTATTCTGGTCAGTGGCTCCAGACCTGCAGCTGGGCTGGGTTCAGTCAGGGGGAGACGGAGGGAGAAAGGGAGAGCAGAGAGAGTGTGTTGTCATAGTTTCCCCCCCATTGTCTATTTGTAGTAGAACAGTGTATGTGGTGCTATGAAGTCTTAGCCAGACCCTGGCCTAGCATAGAACATAGTGAGGAGGAAGATGTTCTGTCTTCTCATCCCTGTTCCCAGTACAGTTACTGTAGCTTCCTCCTGTCCCCTCTCTCCTTGTCACTGTTCCCAGTACAGTTACTATAGCCTCTGTTGCCTCTCCTTGGCCCTGTTCCCAGTACAGTTACTCTAGTAGCCTCCTCCCTCTGTCCCATCTCTCCTTGTCCCTGTTCCCAGTAGTTTGTCCCCTGAGCTAAGGTTCCTCTGGGCCACATCACGCTATGCTGCCGCTGGCCAGACTCAGTGGGCCTGACCAACTCACTGACCAAGACACTTTTGTCTAGATCTCTCTTACTGGAGTACCCGCCACCTTTTTCTGAGTATCTTTCTCTCGCCCTCTTTCCCTAACTTTAATCTTAGTCTTTCTTGGCCTGTCTGACTGGATCCATTGTGCCTGCCGTGTGTGTGTGTGTCTCTTTCTCCCCCTCCACCCTACTGGTCGCTCCAGATAGGATCTCTCAGCCTCAACAACCACTCCAAGATTGGCTCCTCTCCTCTCTGACAGTCTAAATATTTTCCAGATGTTTGAAGTATCTGTTAGAGCATTTGGATGGCCTCCGTGTTCACAACTCACACTGAAGAAGAGGAATGCTCTGCTTGTCTTTGTTGTGACTGTGCTAGTGTGTTGACTAGGAGACCTCCGAGGATGGTAGAGATCACCTCAACTCTAACCCCTACGTCTAAAATAATATTTATAGGTGGATGGATAGATGGAGGGAAGATTATGATATTGTTTCACACACATGTTTTAAAATGTATTCCCAATCAAATCCTATTTTCCCTAATCATTTTAACCTTCACTCTAACCCCTAAGTCTAAAATAGCCTTTTTCCTTGTGGGGACAGGCAAATATCCCCACTTGTCAAATGTTCCTTGTTTTGCTATCCTTGTGAGGACTTCTGGTACCCACAAGGATAGTAAAACCAAACCACACACACTGTTAGAGAGAATGCTGACCCAGGAACAAACCCCTGACCAGAAGTCCTGCTGGCTTCCTCATCATGACAAGAGTCCTGTTACCTGAGCCTTGTGATCTTTCCAACACACACACACACACACACACACACTTTTAGACTCAGGATATCAAATCTTGAAGTAATGTGGAGTTGTATTCATTCACTCCATGTTCACATTTTGCATTCATGGTACCACCAGTTTTGGAACCGAGTTGGTTAGTTTACTGTATACACACTCACCCAATGTCTCTCTCATCTTCTGCCCACAGGAGAGGCACCCCAGCGCCAGCCCTGCGTCCGGGACACAGTGAAGACTGCTACAGAGAAAGCCAAGACCCTGGCCTCGGCCGCCGCCCCGCAGAAACAGCCCCAGCAGTACGTGTGACAACAGGGGAACATCCACTGCCACCGGCTGGAACGGGACACTGTGCACGCAGTGGCAGGCACAAGCAACACATTCACATGCAACACACAGGCTGGCCAATTCTGATCTTTTTAAGAGCTGATCTGATTGGTCAAAAGACCATTTTGTAAGGAAAAACACATCAGAATTGAGCTGTGCATGCACACTCTTTTAGCTGCCTTTTCATTGACTGGAAGCTTGCTTGTATCAAGGTCTCGGTGTACAGTATGTGTACAATATGTCCATCTAAACCACTAAAAGCTCTGCTCCTCTGGGGTTAGGCTCTGCTCCTCTGGGGTTAGGCTCTGCTCCTCTGGGGTTAGGCTCTGCTCCTCTGGGGTTAGGCTCTGCTCCTCTGGGGTTAGGCTCTGCTCCTCTTATTTTCATTAGCATAGCATTAATACGTCTCAGGTACTGAGCCCCTGTCTGTCTGCCTGCCACAACCTAGGGACATGTTCAATAGGCCCCAAATGCGAGAAAATGTTCTCAAACCGAGTGAAACCGAGATAAAAGTATGTGGACAGCCCTTCAAATGATTGGATTTGGCTATTTCAGCCACCCATGTTGCTGACAGGTGTATAAAACCAAGGACAGTCATGCAATCTCCATAGACAAACATTGGCCTTACTGTAGAGCTCAGTGATTTAACGTGGCACCGTCATAGGATGCCACCCCTCCATCAAGTCAGTTCGTCACATTTCTGTCCTGGTCAACGAAGTGCTGTTATTGTGAGGCGGAAACGTCTAGGAGCAACAACAAGCTCACAGAATGGGACTTCCGAGTTCCAAACTGCCTCTGGAAGCAACGTAAGCGCAATAATTGTTCGTCGGGAGCTTCATGAAATGGGTTTCCATGGTTGAGCAGGCGCACAAAAGCCTAAGATCACCATACGCAATGCAAAGCATCGGCTGGAGTGGTGTAAAGCTCGCTACCATTGGACCAGCGGAAATGCAGTCTTTGGAGTGATGAATCACGCTTCACGATCTGTCAGTCTGACGGACTAATCTGAGTTTGGCGGATGCCAGGAGAACACTACCTGCCCCAATGCAGAGTGCCAAATGTAAAGTTTGGTGGAGGAAGAATAATGGTCTGTGGTGGTTTATGGTTGGGGCCCCTTATTTCCAGTGAAGGGAAATCTTAACTCTACAGCATGCAATGACATTCTAGACGATTCTGTGCTTCCAACTTTGTGGCAACAGTTTGGGGAAGGCCCTTTCCTGTTTCAGCATGATGCCCCCGTGCACAAAGCCAGGTCCATACAGAAACGGTCTGTCGAACTTGACTGGCCTGCACAGAGCCCTGACCTCAACCCCATTGAACACCTTTGGGATGAATTGGAACGCCGACTGCAAGCCAGGCCTAATTGCCCAACCTCACTGGCTGAATGGAAGCAAGTCCCCGCAACAATGTTCCAACATCTAGTGGAAAGCCTTCCCAGAAGAGTGGAGGCTGTTGTAGCAGCAAAGGGGGGGACCAACTCCATATTAATGCCCATGATTTTGGATGAGCAGGTGTCCACATACTTTTGGTCATGTAGTGTACTTTCTGAACTTATCCAATAGAAACACTTTTCTGTTGCAAAATGTTTTATACGGTGTGCCATAAAGAACACGACCCTGACTTGAGTAAGCTCTGGGATACATCTCTTGTGCACTCAGTGAGGCCTGTTTTGAAAAGCATAACGTGACAGATCAGACATGCCAAATAACAGTGAAGGTACCAAGACAAGCTGAAGAAATAATGTAAACTCCACAACACTGGATGCATGCTGGAGTTTGAGAGTTTATCAAATAATATAAATGATTAGTAATTATTGTATTACCCTTCAACTGCGTCGTTTGACTGAATTTGTCAGTGAGGTCTACGATTGATTTGTTGGATATATCAAGCTATATCAAATTAGGAATTTGACTTGACATTTACCAGGGACAGTTGATGTATTTAATTTGTTTTATTGTACATTAATAATGTATTAGTCTGACATTGGTTTGTCTGTCTGTCTTAATGTTTTTGCTGCATTCCTTTTAAGGTAGAACTAGCTATTAGGATTTTGAAATCATTTTGGCTGTGATTTTAGACTGGAGGAAATTGTCATATGTCTTAACATTGAAAGAATACTGTACTTAAATAAACATCTGATTTAATGTTATTTGGGATACAACTTTATCAATCTTATTTCATTTAGTTTTGGTTCAGGCATTGTAAACTACTGCATATTATTGTCATGAAATTGTGTAATGTTCAAGGCCATGGTTGTCATATTCTTATGAACTAAGTCGCTGTGATGCTATTGCAGTAATCTGACAACAGGGGGCCTGAAACAAGCCTGTAGAAGTTCAGCCAACTATTTAAAGGGGCAGTGCATTCAGGGATTTATATAAGTTGGAATAATACTGTGAAATGGTCCTTTTTAGCATGAGAGCTGTTGGAAAAGACTGCCTGAACTTATTGCATTTTGCTAAGAAACTATTCTTTCTTTGACGATTTTAACTCTGGGTTTTAATTGTTACCCAGAACTGATTTGATATTGAGATGAAAACGGCTGCATTGGACCTTTTATATTACTGTTTGGCAATTTTCTCCATAAATCACTTCACCTTCCTGTGTTTATCATTCTCTCCAGTCTCCACCAGACTAGAGGTTATTTTACATAAATCACTTCACCTTCCTGTGTTTATCATTCTCTCCAGTCTCCACCAGACTAGAGGTTATTTTACATAAATCACTTCACCTTCCTGTGTTTATCATTCTCTCCAGTCTCCACCAGACTAGAGGTTATTTTACATAAATCACTTCACTGTCCTGTGTTTATCATTCTCTCCAGTCTCCACCAGACTAGAGGTTATTTTACATAAATCACTTCACCGTCCTGTGTTTATCATTCTCTCCAGTCTCCACCAGACTAGAGGTTATTTTACATAATATATCGCTTCACCTTCCTGTGTTATTGCATTGTAATAGGATCATTTGAAATCCCATTGAATCAAGTACTTACAACAGCCTGGACAAGCCTTCCTCAACCCAATCCTCGTTGCACCCCAGTCGTTCCATAATGATGGTGTAACACCAGCACACCTGATTCAAATTAACAGCAGATTAGTTGACTACTTTCAGGTGTGCGGCTGTTAGAACTACATCAAATCTTTTTAACGGCTGGCCTAGACCACAGGTGGTTGGTGGACCCTTCATTTGGGAGGAGGGGGCTCGTGGTAATGGGCTGGAACGGAACAGGTGGAATGGTAGCAAATACATGTTTGATGCCATTCCATTCGCTCTGTTCCACCCCTTATGAGCCGTCCTCCCCTCAGCAGCCTCCATTGGCCTGGACGGTAGCTAGACCTTCTCAGAACCACTATAAATATTAAAACACAAATATATTTAAATCATGCAAATAAGGAGGCTGCGACAACCTTGTGTAAAAAACATTTTTTTAATTATATTACAATTAAAGAATACACCGTAATACCTTCAAGTGTGTGCCAAAATGTTATCCAGCACCAGGTAAACTCATGTATCCATACATAGGAATTTATATAATATAGCACATCTTTTGAAAGCATATTACAACATCTGCTATTAAAGGAACATATTCACAGGTCTCTGGCACAGAACTCTCCCTACTCAGTGTTTTGCCTGACTACGATGCCAAGCTCCCTCAGCCCCCTTCATCCTCTCCCTCCCTCTGAACCTAATCTCAACCAGCCCCCCCCCCCTCTGGCCAAAGTTCCGAGGCCCCTAAACTGTCTATCAACGAGACACACAACACCCTCGGGATTAAGAGTTCTCTCATGCCAACTCGACAACAAGACGACAACAAGAGAACGATCGCAGAACTCATAACATAAAAGAGGAAAGAAATCATTCCTATCTTCAGACGGTGCTCTAGCAATGTCACACAGAAAGGACAGTAACGGGTTAGAGGGATTAAGAAGAGAGACAATGATACACTTGGGACTAAAATCTACATTTCATGTTGCTATTAAAGCTGATTTAAGATGGGATTCCATAGGTGTCTGATGACTGTCCGCAAGGGGGTGGAAAGAAAATCAAAGTGACTAGTTATTTGGCAGGAATCGGGTTTTCGTTACGGCATTATTCGATTGTTTGTTCATAGCGCTGCACTTGGAAAGGACAGAGGACAGGAATGGGTTCTATTTGTATCTGAAAGTAACTGTCAGACCTGAGCTCAAATAGGAAGATTTCAAATACTTTGCTTGTTAAGTCTGCCTGCCAGCCAAATGGGTGGGATTTGCTCTTTTGGGCCCATTCCATTAAAAACAGGCAGACAGCCACAATCAAACACAGATAAAGTGTTTTCAGAGATTTCACAATACTATGTGAACCCAGGTCTGAGTGTATGTCCGTCTGTTGACTTTCCCCTTGCCTCTATACAGGCTTCACTTGTTTGGTCTGAGCCTCAACCTTATTTCACCCCAATCTCTCCCTCCCACCCTCCTGCTGACTCCCTTGGCAGCAATAGCCTTGCAGACAGACTCAATCATCATTTTGCTGTGCTTTTGTGCTTTGAAAAGAAAAATGAAACACACTTGGATAAATTTCAGAGACTAGATGATTTTTAAAGCAGGGATCAACCACCTCTCGGCTTCGACAACAGTCAACACATCTTGATTGATAAGTGTGTCAACCCCCCCCCCCCGCTCTGACGTTTAAAGGAAGCTTGTTGGACAGCACCATCGATTACTTTTACAATAATGTTGTTTTTGCATTGTGAAAGGGTTGAGAGTCGAGCACACATCTTTCAACCGATACTTTCCCCAGGCGTTTCCAAACTCATTCACAAGTCAACACATTTAGTGTTCAATGCCTATCGCCAAGTGATTTGCTCGACAATCTCTGTCACACTTTAAGTACAATCTCTCTGGTTAAAAGAAAACAAAGTTATTTTCAAGGCACATCATTGAAAGAAATTCCATAACCACTCTCCAGCAGTCTTATTCCCTGAAACCTAGTGAGCGCAAGACTTTGAAAAGGCCACGTCTTTTCAACCAAAAAAGTCATTTTCAACACAAAATATACATTTTTCAACCAAAAAGACGTCTGCTTAACGTCTTTTCAACTTCTTTTGCTCCTGCATTCAGTATCTGAATCAGTATCCTCCTCTGCTAATACACCTGCCCTCCAACCACTCACTCTTTCTGAACGTGCGCTATGTGCATTATAAAATGATGTCGCTGAACATGAGAAATCTCATACCTGGCCCACGTGTGTTTCCGTTTACTCATTGCCTCACATTAGCTGATGGGAGGTTCTGTGCAAGAGAATATTTTGTTTTCATTTGACAAGTTTTACTCAGTTGTTCATTTCAAAAGCAAACTGAAAGAGTAGTACATCTGTGCTCCTAACAGTCGTGTACATAGGTCCTTGACATGAATGTAAACTCAAGAACTGATCTTTCTCGGTTAGTTTCTTTTCGCCCTCCTTCAGTGTATGGAGAGAGTTCAGAGGTAAAATCCATCAACAGAAATGTTAACATTGTTGGCCACAAAATGAACCACAGAGTCGAAGCACAAATCTGTCTTTTTCTTTTTTTTCAAAACCCAAGCCTGCCTACCAACCAACCGCCCACTTCCTCTTTAAAAAGCACAAGATGGTCATATTGCTGTGTCTCGAGACGCCCCATGACCACCAGGGTCACGGTAAAACTATGGTAGTAGAGTAGAGTAGGGAAGGTGCCACCGGGAGGAGGGAGGGAGGAGAACACCACGAGCTGCCTTCATTGATTGGATTTCTCCTCCCTTCTCCTCACCCAAATGGTTTCCTGTTCAAAAACAAGTGCATTTCATAAACAGAGCTAAAACAAAATGGCTGCCACAACAACAAATTAAGCAGTTTAAACCCTTAATCAGGTTGACTGATTGAACCCCAATAATGACCAGCCAGGGCGAGTGAATGGAAGCTGCCATCGGGAGTTACCAGTATGGTCAGTGTTGACTTTAAGCGGTGTGGCAGGCAGGCGTCAAGTGGGTAGGGCGTACCTGGCAACCGCACCAGGGGTACACCTTGAGGAGTACTCGATGGAGGCAAAAGGGGCTAAAATCAGTTCTTCACGTGCCCCTTCTTCACTCAAGGAGGAGACAGATTTACCATTTGGCTTGGGATGGAAGGGGTTAAAACAAAGTGTTCATCTACTCCGAAAAGGGGTGGAGCTGGGGGGCAAGGGGGTGGAGCTGGGGGAGTGTGTAGCAGGGTCAAGACCTGAGTAGGGATGGAGGGAGGAGGAGGGAGGGGGGCACACGACAACAGTCACCAAGGCACAGAATGACATTGGGGAGAGATCTAGAGAAGGGGGCAACCAGGTTCCTAGCTTCCCTGTTCTACACTCTCTCTACCTTCAACTAGCCTGGCCTTCTGTCTGTCTGCCTGTCATATATTTATATAGATATACTCTTCTTTTTTGTCTTTTCGTTAAACGAGAACATTTAGGAAAATAGAATAGAAAATATAGACTACAGTATCACTTTCAGTGACCGATAGCTGGGTTTTTCATTGCAACGTTTTTTGTCTTTTGTGATTTTTTTTGTTTGTTCTTTTTTTGGTCTCAGACCTGCCAAGTCGTGGACTGGCCCTTTTTGAAGTGTTGGAATGCCAAGCTCTAAGGATTACGAGACAAACTCAGGCCTAAACGGTTAAATGTTCAGAAGGCCAAAGATATGCCTCTTTCCGTCAATATTTTACACTAGTGTGCATGGCTTTGGAGACAGTGCTGTACATTTCTAAGAATACATTACATTGGTCTTTTACAATGTCCCCAAAGCTTCAGAAGTAGTATCTAGCTAACAGATATAGCAGAGAAAATACACAAATCTACCTTTGAGTTAGAGAAATGAAAGCATTGTTATGATTAGTTTTGATGCAATACCTATTCCTCTACAGAGAGCTGATCATTAGAGCTGGCTTTTTATTCTTATGCACTTCTACAGCTTTGACATGTCAATGTGTACCGACCGTGCACACACACACTTACGCATGCACGCCTGCATACATACACACACACACTTACGCATGCACGCCTGCATACATACACACACACACACACTTACGCATGCATACATACACACACACTTACGCATGCACGCCTGCATACATACACACACACGCATACACACATCTAGAACTGTTGGAGCTAGGAGTAGACTGACAGCAGGGTAATAAATGGATCTATTAGTGAATAACAAGAATGGTTAGCCTGATCTTGCTGATCCACTGTCTTCCCCTCCAAAATGCCCAGTTGTCCTCTATAACTTAGTAAAAGAGGGCAATCATGCTGCCATTTTGGGACAAAATTGACCCACCAGAATCGCTTAAAGGCTCGAGAAAGCAGTATCTTCCCGTGTTTTATTGCTACATCAATATGCTACTGAAAAGTCAAGTATGGTTTTCCATTCTGAGGATGCACCGTGTGTGAATATTTAGGGAATAGGGTGCCATTTCAGACACTTGCACCATATAGGGAATAGGGTGCCATTTCAGATACTTGCACCATATAGGGAATAGGGTGCCATTTCAGACACTTGCACCATATAGGGAATAGGGTGCCATTTCAGATACTTGCACCATATAAGGAATAGGGTGCCATTTCAGACCCACTTCTAGTGTCGTGTTCAGTAGTGTGGAGTAGTGGTTAAGGAACTCAGCCAGAGGGAGAGATATCAATGTGCTGCCCTTAGAAATATTGACCCTAATGTCCAGTACATTTGGTAACATTGATTGGGGTTTGCAGATTAACAAGAGATATGTTCCAATAGAACACTCCAATAGAACACTCCAATAGAACACTCCAATAGAACACTCCAATAGAACACTCCAATAGAACACTCCAATAGAACACTCCAATAGAACACTCCAATAGGACATTCCAATAGAACACTCCAATAGAACACTCCAATAGAACACTCCAATAGAACACTCCAATAGAACACTCCAATAGAACACTCCAATAGAACACTCCAATAGAACACTCCAATAGAACACTCCAATAGAACACTCCAATAGAACACTCCAATAGGACATTCCAATAGAACATTCCAATAGAACACTCCAATAGAACACTCCAATAGAACACTCCAATAGAACACTCCAATAGAACACTCCAATAGGACATTCCAATAGAACGTTATTTTTTTTCTCCATCAGAAATTGTGCCTCATTCAAATGACGGAGTTGAAGTTTGTCCCCAGCTAATGCTCTATCCTATACCACACGCGCACACACACACACACACACACACGCACACGCACACACAACTATGCCACACACACAAACACACACACAGTTAAACACACACGCTGAGTTCCCATTGACAAGTCAAAGCTGTCTGCCACCACACCACAGAGGTCCCCAACGAAACCACAAACTGCTCTGCTATATCCGAGCCTGCAGCCACAACAACAGGTAGAGGTGAGGGAGGTCTGGGGGTCAGGTTAGGCAAGATAAGCGGGATAAGGGGTGATAGGATAGGGGTGAGGTAGGGTGTGGTGTAGGGGTTAGGACAGGAAAAAGTCAGGAAGTCAGCCACGACAGGAACATCTACAGTCTACTTCCTGGTTCCAAGGAATAAACTCCAATGGGGACATTGGGGAGGGGGAGACCACAGCCGCTGTTTGCTGGGGGGGTGGCTGATGACCGCGTAGCGTGGGCTGGAGGAGGTGCGTGCTGGGGCAATGTTAGGGGGGGTAGGAAGGGAATAGGAGGGTACGTGGGGCTGGGGTCATAGAGGGCTGATTGGAGGTGTGGCCCTCAGGGGCCCCCTGGTGGCCCCTAGCAGTGGTGCGGCTGCAGTCTGTGGGAGGAATGCTGTGTGTAGCTGGCGTCGCTGGAGCTGCTCTGCAGGTTGTAGTCCTCCTCCTCCTCGCCGTCCAGGAGGCCGTCGTCACTGATGCTCTCGTCCACGCTGTCCCCCTCGCCCTCGCCCTCGCCCAGGGGGGACTCCATGCCTTCAATGTCCACCTCTGTATAGAGAGAGAGGGAGACAGACAAACTGTTATTCTCCACATTTCATGGAATAAAATCAATAACTACAACAGGACTTTCAGAGAGATAGAAACAAAAACAAAGAGAGAGAGATGGAAAGGGAGAGGGAGGGAGATGGTGTGTGTGTGTGTGTGTGTGTGTGTGTGTGGTGTGTGTGTGTGTGTGTGTGTGTGTGTGTGTGTGTGTGTGTGTGTGTGTGTGTGTGTGTGTGTGTGTGTGTGTGTGTGTGTGTGTGTGTGTGTGTGTGAGAGAGAGAGAGAGACAGAGACAGAGAGAGAGAGGGGTACAAAACAGCGTTGTATTTTGTTCGTGTTGAACTTTGGGCACGTACACTGAGGAGCCCTCTCTGTGTGTCGCCGGGCGGATTAGGGCCGGATTTAGACGGCCATTAACTTTGTATAACAGGCAGGTCTCTGTACTACCTCCAGTAATCCCTCCCCCTACTGATAAACATCCACCACGTGTTTACCACCCTCATGATCAGTAAACAACAACACCCATCTCCTACCCAGGGGCCTCCAGGAGCCAAGTAGGAGAGATACTGTATACATTTCTTCCACTAATTGGTATGTTGACAAATCAAATCAGATTTTTTTCACATCATATATTTTTCAGAGCTGATCTGATTGGTCAACTAGTGAGAAAACATCAGAATTGGACTTCATGTGCAAACGCAGCCATAGAGCTTGGTCACCTCGGTTCCCATTTAAAGAAATGTCTGGAACGTGGTCATATGATTCGAGAGAAGCCATCCATGTCATCACCCAATAAACAGTCATTTTGAGAGTTTCATACAAAAACTTTGAGGGATTAACTTAAATGAACTTCATTTGGGATAAGCAGAAGGAGCAGAAATGGCATCTTTAACTGCACCAGCCCCTTATAGCTCAGCCTAGTTCCAGTCTAGCTCCAGCCTAGTTCCAGTCTAGCTCCAGTCTAGTTCCAGTCTAGCTCCAGCCTAGTTCCAGCCTAGCTCCAGCCTAGTTCCAGTCTAGCTCCAGCCTAGTTCCAGTCTAGTTCCAGCCTAGTTCCAGTCTAGCTCCAGCCTAGTTCCAGTCTAGCTCCAGCCTAGTTCCAGTCTAGCTCCAGCCTAGTTCCAGTCTAGCTCCAGCCTAGTTCCAGTCTAGCTCCAGTCTAGTTCCAGTCTAGCTCCAGCCTAGTTCCAGTCTAGCTCCAGCCTAGTTCCAGTCTAGCTCCAGCCTAGCTCCAGCCTAGCTCCAGCCTAGTTCCAGTCTAGCTCCAGCCTAGTTCCAGTCTAGCTCCAGCCTAGTTCCAGTCTAGCTCCAGCCTAGTTCCAGTCTAGCTCCAGCCTAGTTCCAGTCTAGCTCCAGCCTAGTTCCAGTCTATCTCCAGCCTAGTTCCAGTCTATCTCCAGCCTAGTTCCAGTCTAGCTCCAGCCTAGTTCCAGTCTAGCTCCAGCCTAGTTCCAGTCTAGCTCCAGTCTAGTTCCAGTCTAGCTCCAGCCTAGTTCCAGTCTAGCTCCAGCCTAGTTCCAGTCTAGCTCCAGCCTAGTTCCAGTCTAGCTCCAGCCTAGTTCCAGTCTAGCTCCAGCCTAGTTCCAGTCTAGCTCCAGTCTAGTTCCAGTCTAGCTCCAGCCTAGTTCCAGTCTAGCTCCAGCCTAGCTCCAGTCTAGCTCCAGCCTAGTTCCAGTCTAGCTCCAGCCTAGCTCCAGCCTAGTTCCAGTCTAGTTCCAGTCTAGCTCCAGCCTAGTTCCAGCCTAGTTCCAGCCTCGTTCCAGTCTAGCTCCAGCCTAGCTCCAGTCTAGCTCCAGCCTAGCTCCAGCTTAGTTCCAGTCTAGCATCAGTCTAGTTCTAGTCTAGTTCCAGCTTAGTTCCAGTCTAGCATCAGTCTAGCTCCAGTCTAGCTCCAGTCTAGCTCCAGCTTAGTTCCAGTCTAGCTCCAGTCTAGCTCCAGCCTGGCTCCAGTCTAGCTCCAGTCTAGCTCCAGCTTAGTTCCAGTCTAGCTCCAGTCTAGCTCCAGCCTGGCTCCAGTCTAGTTCCAGTCTAGCATCAGTCTAGTTCCAGTCTAGCATCAGTCTAGTTCCAGTCTAGCATCAGTCTAGTTCCAGTCTAGCTCCAGTCTAGTTCCAGTCTAGCTCCAGCCTAGTTCCAGTCTAGCTCCAGCCTAGTTCCAGTCTAGCTCCAGCCTAGCTCCAGCCTAGCTCCAGCCTAGCTCCAGTCTAGCTCCAGCCTAGCTCCAGCTTAGTTCCAGTCTAGCATCAGTCTAGTTCTAGTCTAGTTCCAGCTTAGTTCCAGTCTAGCATCAGTCTAGCTCCAGTCTAGCTCCAGTCTAGCTCCAGCTTAGTTCCAGTCTAGCTCCAGTCTAGCTCCAGCCTGGCTCCAGTCTAGCTCCAGTCTAGCTCCAGCTTAGTTCCAGTCTAGCTCCAGTCTAGCTCCAGCCTGGCTCCAGTCTAGTTCCAGTCTAGCATCAGTCTAGTTCCAGTCTAGCATCAGTCTAGTTCCAGTCTAGCATCAGTCTAGTTCCAGTCTAGCTCCAGTCTAGTTCCAGTCTAGCATCAGTCTAGCTCCAGCTTAGCTCCAGTCTAGCTCCAGCCTAGCTCCAGTCTAGCTCCAGCCTAGTTCCAGTCTAGCATCAGTCTAGCTCCAGTCTAGCTCCAGTCTAGCTCCAGCCTGGCTCCAGCCTAGCTCCAGTCTAACTTCATCCTAGTTCCAGTCTAGCATCAGTCTAGTTCCAGTCTAGCATCAGTCTAGTTCCAGTCTAGCATCAGTCTAGTTCCAGTCTAGCTCCAGTCTAGTTCCAGTCTAGCATCAGTCTAGCTCCAGCTTAGCTCCAGTCTAGCTCCAGCCTAGCTCCAGTCTAGCTCCAGCCTAGTTCCAGTCTAGCATCAGCCTAGCTCCAGTCTAGCTCCAGCCTAGTTCCAGTCTAGCATCAGTCTAGCTCCAGTCTAGCTCCAGCCTGGCTCCAGCCTAGCTCCAGTCTAACTTCATCCTAGTTCCAGTCTAGCATCAGTCTAGTTCCAGTCTAGCATCAGTCTAGTTCCAGTCTAGCATCAGTCTAGTTCCTGTCTAGCATCAGTCTAGCTCCAGCCAAGCTCCAGTCTAGCTCCAGCCTAGTTCCAGTCTAGCATCAGTCTAGCTCCAGTCTAGCTCCAGCCTAGTTCCAGCCTAGTTCCAGTCTAGCTCCAGTCTAGCTCCAGCCTAGTTCCAGTCTAGCATCAGTCTGGCTCCAGCCTAGTTCCAGTCTAGCATCTGTCTAGCTCCAGCCTAGTTCCAGCCTAGTTCCAGTCTAGCTCCAGTCTAGCTCCTGCCTGGCTTCAGTCTAGTTCCAGTCTAGCATCAGTGTAGCTCCAGTCTAGCATCAGTGTAGCTCCAGTCTAGCATCAGTCTAGCTCCAGTCTAGCTCCAGCCTAGTTCCAGTCTAGCATCCTTCTAGCTCCAGTCTAGCTCCAGTCTAGCTCCAGCCTGGCTCCAGCCTAGTTCCAGTCTAGCATCAGTCTAGCTCCAGCTTAGCTCCAGTCTAGCTCCAGCCTAGCTCCAGTCTAGCTCCAGTCTAGCTCCAGCCTAGTTCCAGTCTAGCATCAGTCTAGCTCCAGTCTAGCTCCAGTCTAGCTCCAGCCTGGCTCCAGCCTAGTTCCAGTCTAGCATCAGTCTAGCTCCAGTCTAGCTCCAGTCTAGCTCCAGCCTGGCTCCAGCCTAGCTCCAGTCTAGTTCCAGTCTAGCACCAGTCTAGCTCCAGCCTGGCTCCAGTCTAGTTCCAGTCTAGCATCAGTCTAGCTCCAGCCTAGTTCCAGTCTAGCATCAGTCTAGCTCCAGCCTGGTTACAGTCTAGTTCCAGTCTAGCATCAGTCTAGCTCCAGCCTGGCTCCAGTCTAGCATCAGTCTAGCTCCAGCCTGGCTCCAGTCTAGTTCCAGTCTAGCATCAGTCTAGCTCCAGCCTGGCTCCAGTCTAGCTACAGCCTGGCTCCAGTCTAGCTACAGCCTCTGTGTTTAGTAATACTGTGAGTGACAGCAGAGTAGCTTGACCTTGACCCCCGGGCGTGACCTCTAAACCAGGCTGGGCTCAGCAGGAGTGTGTGGTCTTCACCAGGGGTCAAGAGGGGCGTTGTGTGTATGTGTTTACAGGTGTGTGTGTCTGTGTGTGTGTGTGTTTTTTTCCAGGTGTGTACAGAGTAATGCACTGGCCTGTAGTTCTCTCAGGCTCTGTACAGATTGAGGTGTAGGCGAAAGCACTATAGGAGTCCATCAAGTCAACACTGTGTCCAGAACAGACAGGGAAGGAGAGGCATCACAATAGACTAGAGCATGGTAGAGGGAACTAGGTTGTATCAAGGGCCTGGAGGCTTCAGGGCAGTATCCACTCTATGTAGTAGAGTTTGAGGTCAGGCAGAGTCCTGCACTGAAGCTGTGGATAGTATTGATCTTCATTACATGTGGATCAGTGCTTCTGCTAGATAAGGAGTGGTTCAGTGGACTACTCAGCTGTTTTAAGGAACGGTTATATCGGATCAAGTGAAGAGGTCAGGGCCCCTCAAGCCGAGTCAGTGGCTTTAACGAAGCTGCGAACAATATAGAGAATTGGTATGTATAACTTGGCTTGGTTATATACAGATGGTGTCGGTGACCTGTTTGCATTATGTATGGATCAGTGGCTATACACAGTATAGGGATTTGTGTGTCTGTACAGATGTAAGATCTTAATTTGATCACCCTGTTGCAGGAGTACTATCTTTTGCAGGATAATACTTGTGGTGTATTTGAGGTTTAAAAAGGCTTCTAAAGTTTGTTATTTCCACTTTGTAATTTCAGACCAAATTTCCCCTTACAAAAATATAAATGAATTATAATCCACATAATAATTCACATTTTCCTGCTGTAGCAAACTGGTAGATCATTGGCTAAGGTAATGCAGTGGTGTATAGGGGTTCTGTTTGGTGATGTTTGGTGCTGCTTGGTGCTGTTTGGTGCTGCTTGGTGCTGCTTGGTGATGTTTGGTGCTGCTTGGTGCTGCTTGGTGATGTTTGGTGCTGTTTGTAACATACTATATCTTGTGGAATAGATTAATTCTGTGCTAGAAAACACTGAGTGTTCTACTTAATTAAGAGCTGCAGTGCTGCCAGTTCTTGCTCCCCTCCCCTTGACCACTAATTAGTTCATTTACAGTCATTGACTTGACCTAAAGAGTCCCCACATCTGGTTCTATTGATCCACATTAGTTGTTAAATCAAAGGGGGGTCAAAGGATAAATGGAAACCACATTCATAGGTTACTAAAGGCTTCAGGGAGCCGCGTGTGTGTGTCATGCTTATGTCCCAGCGTACCTTGCTCTGAGTACCTTGTATCTCATGTGTCATGCGGGTGTCCCAGCGTACCTTGCTCTGAGTCGGTGGAGATGGTGGAGCCTAGGCTGTCGGTTCGGGTACGTTCCACGCCTCCAGGCATCACCAGCTGTTCCAGACGTCGTTTGAGGTAGCGGTGCTCTCTCTGGAGCTGCTCTTTGGTGTTCAGAGCCTTTCTGTCCGCCTCCTCCAGCTTCTACAGGGGAAACACACACACACACATTTAGAATGACATTGGGGCACACACACACACACACACACACACACACACACACACACACACACACACACACACACACACACACACACACACACACACACACACACACACACACACACACACATTTAGAATGACATTGGGACACACACACATTCATAATGACATTGGGACACACACACACATTCATAATGACATTGGGACACACACACATTCATAATGACATTGGGGCACACACACATTTAGACTGACATTGGGGCACACACACATTTAGACTGACATTGGGGCAAACACACATTTTACACTTGACAGACGTGTTCAAATACATGTGTATTTGAGTATCTGGTATTTCAAATACTTTTTCTGTGTATTTCAGTATTTTCAAATACACAGCCCAAAACAAGTACTTTTATTTGAGTATTTGAATGGTTATTTGTAAAAAACTAAATTGTCTACCAAATTGTATTTGACAGTATTTTCAAATACTTATTTCAAATACCTGGGTTAAATGCACGGGAGTGTATTTTAGTCAGTGTATTTTAGTCAGTGTATTTTAGTCAGTGTATTTTAGTCAGTGTATTTTAGTCAGTGTATTTTAGTCAGTGTATTTTAGTCAGTGTATTTTAGTCAGTGTATTTTAGTCAGTGTATTTTAGTCCGTGTATTTTGAGAATTTTAAGTGTATTTCAGTGTATTTTGAGAATTCTGATAGTTTAAACTCAGCTGTTTGGAGGTTGAGCAATACGCACACACGTGCATGCTCTCACATTAGTGATTATTATAAGGAAGTGAAACCATAGCAACAACATGACTTCAGCTGACCCAACGGCAGATATTACTCACACATTACCCAGATTGCGACACAATTCCAACCAAGGGATTTTTAAACAGAGGAAGAACAAGACAACGAACCAAAGCGCTGTAATCCTGTGCTTTTAGAGATTCCTACTAACCAAACTAAAACCGTAGATATTATAGCACCAGCACACCAGAGGACAGGCCTATGTATCGTAAACAGGATGTGAAGAGTTAAATGAGGGTTTTTCCACCGACCACACGCTCTCACCCACACAGTCCGTGCAGCAGCTGTGGAGAACTAGACTGTAACCATCTGAAGTCTCCTGCATCGCAACGGTAAAGCCACAAACTGGAATTCGTTTGGCAACTAAAGTACAGCCCTGCCACTTGGTTTGGTAGAAAGTTGAGGGACCTGGTTAGAGAAATGTAACCGTTCCCAAATTCACCGATGAAGTTCTATTATTTAAGACTCAGTCCGCTGTCACTTCAGATTGTAGCTTTAATGCAGGAAGTAAACAATGTTGTAGCGCTTGCGGTTTCGTAGCGGTTCAAAAAAAGAGTATCTACTTCCCTTCGTAAACGGTCCTTCTGCGGTCCTGTTTACCGACCGTATTAAGCTTCCCTCCGCCATTTCAACATCTAGTTTTGGTTTCCATTTGGCTGAGTGGTCAACTAACGCAAAATCAACAAAAGTGTCCCCATGTCATTGCTTTTAGGTTCAAAGTTGGGTGAAAAAGACTAAATCCCCTTAGGTTGATTACTTTTTTCAAATCCAGTCAGTTTCCCACGCTGATTCAATGTCATCACCATTTTTTGGTTGAAAGGACATTGAAACAACTTGATTCAATCTGTTTTTGCCCAGTGGGTTGTCACTTGGTGTACATGAGCTGCAACAAGTAATGAACTGTAGAGGGGGCTGACCCAAAGCCAACCCCAAATCCAATTATAACGTTCGACCTCATATCTGAAAATCATCCCCATCTGACTACAGAATTTTGTTCTCGATGTTCTAAAAGTTTCTCTTTGTTGACTTATCATTTGTAATGAGCAAGGGGGCTTTTTTTCTTCCCTGGTCTAGGGGATGGGAATGCTACTTTTTGCACGCTTGCCATTTTTTTAAGGCTTAACGGCTCTGATTGAAAGATTAGAGTATGTTTTCTTATTTTAGGAGAGCGAGAGCGAGAGAGAGAGAGAGAGAGAGACTTAAAAAGAAAGATATAGAGAGAGAGAGAGCAAGAGAGAGAGAGAGACAGAGAGAGCAAGAGAGAGAGAGACAGAGACAGAGAGAGAGACAGAGAGCGAGAGAGACAGAGAGACAGAGACAGACACAGAGAGACAGAGAGAGAGAGAGAGACAGAGAGAGAGAGGGAGAGCGACAGAGAGACAGAGAGAGAAAGAGACTTACAAAGAAAGATGTAGAGAGAGTAAGTGCCTGGCGGAGCAGGGAGACTCTGAGGAAACAGCAGCTGAGCACTGAGCCTCTGAGGTAGGATCAGGAGGTACTTCCTGAGGACAGGGAGACATTCCTGACCTACTTCCTGTCTGTCTGTCTGTCTGCTAGTGGGTAACTCTCTGGGGTCCTTTAAAAGGAAAAGGAAAAGCTCTGATGCAGTAATTTATTCACCTCTGGAGTGCGACTGGGCCCAGTGGCATAATTATGACTTATTATGATTACAGTACAGCCTTTCAAAGGCCTGTGGTTTTGTGATTTGACGTTCAAGAACTTTCAGTTTCCGTTGTTCTGGAATTACAGTATAAGATTATGTCTGTGGCCCGTAGAATTACAAACCATAGAATGATCTTCCAAAAGACACCAAGTTTGGTGACATCATATTATGTTCATTCTAGTAATTGTACTTCTACACTGACGTCCCTGATATGGCAATTCTAGAAGGACGCATTTAACATTCAGCGTGGCTCTGGCTGTGGTTGTGGCTCTGTGTGGTCGTGGTACCTTGATGTGCATCTTGGCCCTTTTCAGCAGGCTCAGTGTGGTGTGTCTAGTGCTGTCCGGACCCAAAGGAACCAGCTCCTTCAGCTGCTCAAGGTACAGCCGCAGTTTGGCACGTCTGTAACACAAACAACCAGAGGTGGAGAGTGGTGAGGGAGTGAGTTGAGTCAGCAACATGTACAGGAAAGGCTCCTACACTGCAGGGTCAACACAGGTGAACTAGAGAGATCCGTTTGAAGTCATCTGTGTGGTAGAAACACAGAGGAGCACAAATGCACGCAGAGACTGAGAGGAGATGGGGGAGGGAGAGTAGATGGCAAGAGGTTCGCTAGAGAGCGATCCTAATCACGTGACTGTTTTGTTGGTTTTCAGTGTCATACTTTCCTCTGGAACTCAACCACAATGCTTATCAGGTGGGGTGTGGTGGGGGTGGGGTCAAAGTGAAACATGCTGGGAGCATACACATCCTGGTTGCAGGCCACTGTCAAATCAGGGACGGAGAAATGACATCCTAGCGCATTTGCAATGCAAACCCTTCCTATATGCATGACAAAGGGCAGAGTCGCATATTACGTCAGCACTCTATAGGGTGTTCTATAGGGTGTTCACCCATAAAATAATGAATTCATTCAAGGTTTATACAAATATGTTCATTCCGGCAGAATAACAATAGTCCATACCCCATGTCTCTACCATATGTGGTTCCAACGTTACAGACGATTCACTCTAAGAATGTTGCATGTTTACGGTGAAGGGAATGTCAGCACAGGCATGATCAACAAGGGGTCACTGCTCCATAGAACTCTGTGGCGCTGCTCCAGGGCAGAACGGCGCCAACGTCCATCGTCAACTGACAAGCTAACTAGTGGCTGCAGGTTCGGGAGTGAAAACATGGGCTTTTTCTACATGAATTCTGCTGAATACAAAACTAAATAGGGACTAAATATATATTTATTTACAAAGAGTATTTCCCTTTAAATTGCCATAGGAACGTCCCCTGTCAACATAGATTGATCGCCAATATAGACAATGAAAGCCAAGGATATCAAGTTGATTTTGATTGGTCCAACCAGCGGCAACACCAACAAATGGTACCACCCCACAACACCAAATATGGAAGAGCTACAACCAAGAGTGGTGCAGTCTAAACTAGCAACTGTCCCAGCAAATTAACGCTCTTACTTCATCAACACTGGCAAGAACAAGTATATTAAGGTTTTAATATTGTAGAGAATCTAATGATTCCTTATATGTAATGTATAATGACATAGGGCAAAGAAATCTAGTGTTTGACGTTCATTTTGTAGCATCCTCTTGAATTGCCCCGTTTTTCTCTATGTTGTACGGTGAACGTCCTACACTCTATAACACCCAGCTTCCCCAACTGCTCTTATCACACACACCCACACACACACACACACACACACACACACACACACACGCTCCCACACACACACACACACACGCTCCCACACACACACACACACACACACACACACACACACACACACGCTCACACACACACACACGCTCCCACACACACACACACACACACACGCTCCCACACACACACACACACACACACACACACACACACACACACACACACACACACACACACACACACACACACACACACACACACACACACACACACACACACACACAACCATACATCCACTTTCTATTCTCCATACATCCCCACACACACGCTCCCACACACTCAAGCTTGTGGACTGAGTGTGTTGAGAGAGTGGCAAGGGTCGAGCGCAGGTCGCACGCACGCACACGCACACCCACACACACACACACCCACACCCACACACATACACACACACTCCTTCTGCAGGTTTAATGGCCTGACCAAACAACACAGCCATGCAGGTTGCATAACTCCCGACAGCCGCAGTGTGTGAGTGTGCTTTCTGTCACATTATGTCATAGTACAGAGAGAGACAAAGAGAGAGAGAGAGAGACAGTGAGAGAGAGGACAATATGCTTGTGTTGAGCACTGCCTCTGGTAGCACGAGAGCCAAAGAGATTGGCTACGTCCCAATCGGCACCCTATTCCCTACATAGTGCACAATGTGCTCTGAAAAAGTAGTACACTATCTAGGGGATAGGGTGCCATTTTGGGATAGTGGCCGGGGCCTTTTACGTCAACTCGTGAGCAAACGGTTGCGCTAACGAGCACCCAAAATTAATTGTAAACTGAAAATTGAAAAGGGTAATCAAACATCAATAATGTGTGGGCCTTTTGGTCTCACAATTGGGGGAGGAGAGGAGGAGAGGTGGTGCAGGAATACAAGCTGACCATTTATGACCAGCCAGGGATGAAGAGATGATGGAGGGATGGAGAGATGAATGAACGATGCTCAGGCAATATACTAGAGATGATACTCCACCACCATAAAACATGAAATCAACATTTCAGGAGAGATATTATCTTGATGCATGTTTCAATCAACATTTAAGGAGAGATATTATCTTGATGCAAGTTTTAATCAACATTTAAGAAGAGATATTATCTTGATGCATGTTTTAATCAACATTTAAGAAGAGATATTATCTTGATGCATGTTTTAATCAACATTTAAGAGGAGATATGATCTTGATGCAAGTTTTAATCAACATTTAAGGAGAGATATTATCTTGATGCATGTTTTAATCAACAGTTAAAGCTGCAAAATGTCACCTTTTTGGAGCCCGACAAAATGCACTTAAGAAATATGAGTTATAAATCTGTCATTCTCATTGAAAGCAAGTCTAAGAAGCGGTACATTTGATCAATGTGCACTATTTCTAGGCTTCCCTTTTGGTTTTGTACAGCAGCTTCAAACAGCTGGAAATCCAATATTTGTGGTTATGGAAAATATATTTCACAGCGGTTTAGATGGTACAATGATTCTCTACACTATACTAGCTTGTTTTGTCACATAAACTGAAATTAGGCGAACCTATAGAATTTTTGCAACCAGTAAATGGCGGATGCATGTTTTAATCAACAGTTAAGTACAGATCGTACCTTAATGTATGTCACGGTCGTAAGCTTACAAATGACCTAATCTATGTCCAGTCCCAAACCGGTCACGACATGGGCTACACATATCCAGGGCCTGACAGCCTGACACACTGACCTAAATATCACAGGGCCTGTGCCTTTACTGTCTCCTCTACTCTCTCCAGGCTATATCTCCTCCTGCCAGACTCATGGCAACGCTGGCCAAGAAAAACCCACACAGGTGTTCTCAGAAAGACGTCGTAACGTGAGTCGACCGCCCCCAAAACCAAAGAGCACATCACACGGCCAAGGCATCTTTAGAACCAAAATGGCCGCTCTGTTTGTGTCCTAGTGGGATCAGATCCTCCACTCCTATCTTATACTACTCCTATAGTCAGTTTGTGTCCTAGTGGGATCAGATCCACCAGTCCTATCATATACTACTCATATAGTCAGTTTGTGTCCTAGTGGGATCAGATCCTCCACTCCTATCCTATACTACTCCTATAGTCAGTTTGTGTCCTAGTGGGATCAGATCCTCCACTCCTATCCTATACTACTCCTATAGTCAGTTTGTGTCCTAGTGGGATCAGATCCACCACTCCTATCCTATACTACTCCTATAGTCAGTTTGTGTCCTAGTGGGATCAGATCCACCACTCCTATCCTATACTACTCCTATAGTCAGTTTGTGTCCTAGTGGGATCAGATCCTCCACTCCTATCCTATACTACTCCTATAGTCAGTTTGTGTCCTAGTGGGATCAGATCCACCACTCCTATCCTATACTACTCCTATAGTCAGTTTGTGTCCTAGTGGGATCAGATCCACCACTCCTATCCTATACTACTCATATAGTCAGTTTGTGTCCTAGTGGGATCAGATCCACCACTCCTATCCTATACTACTCCTATAGTCAGTTTGTGTCCTAGTGGGATCAGATCCTCCACTCCTATCCTATACTACTCATATAGTCAGTTTGTGTCCTAGTGAGATCAGATCCACCACTCCTATACTACTCATATAGTCAGTTTGTGTCCTAGTGGGATCAGACCCTCCACTCCTATCCTATACTACTCCTATAGTCAGTTTGTGTCCTAATGGGATCAGATCCTCCAGTCCTATCCTATACTACTCCTATAGTCAGTTTGTGTCCTAGTGGGATCAGATCCACCACTCCTATCCTATACTACTCCTATAGTCAGTTTGTGTCCTAGTGGGATCAGATCCTCCACTCCTATCATATACTACTCCTATAGTCAGTTTGTGTCTTAGTGGGATCAGATCCACCACTCCTATCCTATACTACTCCTATAGTCAGTTTGTGTCCTAGTGGGATCAGACCCTCCACTCCTATCCTATACTACTCCTATAGTCAGTTTGTGTCCTAATGGGATCAGATCCTCCAGTCCTATCCTATACTACTCCTATAGTCAGTTTGTGTCCTAGTGGGATCAGATCCACCACTCCTATCCTATACTACTCCTATAGTCAGTTTGTGTCCTAGTGGGATCAGACCCTCCACTCCTATCCTATACTACTCCTATAGTCAGTTTGTGTCCTAATGGGATCAGATCCTCCAGTCCTATCCTATACTACTCATATAGTCAGTTTGTGTCCTAGTGGGATCAGACCCTCCACTCCTATCCTATACTACTCATATAGTCAGTTTGTGTAACTCTTTTCATAGCTACTTTTATCCCATTTTGTCCAAAAAGGGGCTTTAAAATATATAGACTTGTAGATAGACTTTTCTACTGTCTTATTGACTGTATGTTTGTTTACTCCATGTGTAACTCTGTGTTGTTTGTGTTGCACTGCTTTGCTCTATCTTGGCCAGGTCACAATTGTAAATGAGAACTTGTTCTCAACTGGCCTACCTGGTTAAACAAAGGTGAAATAAATAAAATGCCTTCTGTTTTCTAGGATAATGCATGATGCCTTTCTTTGTCCTAGCTAGGCTTCCTTCCTTCCTCTGCTCCAGCTCCAGGCTTCTCTCCATGTGAACAGTAAACTGGTTCTAACTGCAGACTGCCTCCAGTCTGTCCTCAGGTCATCCCTCCATTACAATCAGTCTAATCACAGACAGGCTGCTAGCTCTCTGGCTGAGGAGCCCAGCACACCTGGGTCTGTTGTGAACACGCACACACAGCTGCATGTACACGCATGTACACGCACACACACAAGCAAGCTCACACACATGAACGCTTGCAAACACACACACACACACACACACACACACACACACACACACACACACACACACACACACACACACACACACACACACACACACACACACACACACACACACACACACACACACACACACACACACACACACAGGGTCCTTGTACTTATCCCAAGCTAGTTGTTTCTTTTTCACGGCAGGGCGTTGCCTGTGTTTTATAGGAAGAGAGACCCTCTTCCTCCCAGCCCACTCCATTAGGAGGTCAGTATAAGACCCAGACAACAGAAGGTGAACCGTTAGACTAGCAGCCATCTTCTCTCCCCAACATCAAACATCGTTATTCCCCTCTAACCTCAATTAGAATGGCACCTTTCACTTCAGTGTGTTTAATCATTGTGGTCTTCAGAAAAACGTACAGCATTTCTATAAAAATAGTCGAGCAAAAACATCTTGCAGGTGCAGACAGGAATTCAGCTGAGAACGAGGGCCGTGTGAAAGTGCTCCAGCACTTTCATTCCTATTTCTCCCAAGGGGGCACCTACCCCTCCTCGTCCCCCCCCCCCCCCTAATACGTTACCCCACCCTGGCTGCCAACACCAACACACCCTCCTCACCTTCCACCCCACAGGAGAACAAGTGTCTTCAGAGGAGGATCAGGGGTGGGGGCCTCCACCCCACCACCTCCAACCTGCCCCACTCTCCCCACTCCCCAGCCCACATGAAGCAGCTGGACCCAGGCCAGGGGAGGCCAGAGGAAGCGGGCAGGAAGGAGGCCGAGGGCCGTGGCTGGGGTCCGATCTGGTGGTGGAAGACTACTTTCTCCTCTGGCTGGAAACATCCGCTCAGTGTGCTCAGCTGCACTAGGCAGGGCTTGGCGAACACATCATCCGAGCGTAACCTAGCCAATGGGCGACCATCTTGGCTCTATAAAAAAAAAATTAAACGAGGTGTAGCCCCTCCATAGTCCCCAATTCCCCTCCTCCACTCCTCCTCTGGAGATTTACCACTGGAGATTTACCTGGAGTCAGTTCCAGATCCACACATGCACAGAGACCTGGTCTTTAGTATCCTAACTGTCTTGAGTGATCTGACCTGAAATCAGGTTCTGTTTATCACAACAGCAGTGAAACAGTTCTGTTTGGACACCTCATACCAGGTAAACACAGACCTCGCTCGGAGGGGGAGAGAAACATCTGTAAAGTATTTTAGGATGAGATGATGGATGGAGTTTGCCGCTATGTCATTCTCCAATAAATGTTTCATTTAGATGTGTGTGTGTGTGTGTGTGTGTGTGTGTGTGTGTGTGTGTGTGTGTGTGTGTGTGTGTGTGTGTGTGTGTGTGTGTGTGTGTGTGTGTGTGTGTGTGTGTGTGTGTGTGTGTGTGTGTTGTGTGTGTGTGTGTGTGTGTGTGTGTGTGTGTGTGTGTGTGTGTGTGTGTGTGGTGTGTGTGTGTGTGGTGGTGTGTGTGTTTTGTGGTGTCGTGTGTGTGTGTGTGTGTGTGTGGTTGTGTGTTGTGTGTGTGTGGTGTGTGTTGTGTGGTGTGTGTGTGTGCTGTACCTTGGTGTGTGTGTGTGTGTTGTGTGTGTGTGTGTGTGTGTGTGTGTGTGTGTGTGTGTGTGTGGTGTGTGTGTGTGTGTGTTGTGTGTGTGTGTGTGTGTGTGTGTGTGTGTGTGTGTGTGTGTCTGGTGTGTGGGTGTGTGTGTGTGGGTTGTGTGTGTGTTGGTCGTGTGTGTTTGTGTGGATGTTTGTGTGTGGGTGTGTGTGTGGGTGTTGTGTGTGTGTGTGTGTGTGTGTGTGTGTGTGTGTGTGATGTAGTCTTGTGTGTGGTGTGTGGCTCGTGTGTGTGTGTGTGTGTGTGTGGTTGTGTGTGTGTGTGTGTGTGTGGTGTGTGTGTGTGTGTGTGTGTGTGTGTGTGTGTGTGTGTGTGTGTGTGTGTGTGTGTGTGTGTGTGTGTGTGTGTGTGTGTGTGTGTGTGTGTGTGTGTGTGTGTGTGGTGTGTGTGTGTGTGTGTGTGTGTGTGTGTGTGTGTGTGTGTGTGTGTGTTGTGTGTGTGTGTGTGTGGTGTGTGTGTGTGTGTGTGTGTGTGTGTGTGTGTGTGTGTGGTGTGTGTGTGTGTGTGTGTGTGTGTGTGTGTGTGTGGTGTTGTGTGTGTGTGTGTGTGTGTGTGTGGTGTGTGTGTGTGTGTGTGTGTGGTGTGTGTCGTGTGTGTGTGTGTGTGTGTTGTGTGCTGTGTGTTGTGTGGTGTGTTGGGGGTGGGTGTGTGTGTGTGTGGTGTGTGTGTGTGTGTGTGTGGGTGTGTGTGTGTGGGTGTGTGGTGTGTGTGTGGTGTGTGTGGTGTGGTGTTGTGTGTGTGTGGTGTGTGTGTGTGTGTGTGTGTGTGTGTGTGTGTGTGTGTGTGTGTGTGTGTGTGTGTGTGTGTGTGTGTGTGTGTGTGTGTGTGTGTGTGTGTGTGTGTGTGTGTGTGTGTGTGTGTGTGTGTGTGTGTGTGTGTGTGTGTGTGTGTGTGTGTGTGGTGTGTGTGTGTGTGTGTGTGTGTGTGTGTGTGTGTGTGTGTGCTTGCTGCTACGTACTTCTGTTTGTTATTAAACCAGACCCTGGTCACTCAATATTTATCAACATTGGCCTGGCTGACTGACACACACACACACACACACACACACACACACACACACACACACACACACACACCACACCACACACACACACACACACACACACACACAATAGTGTCCTTGAAAAGGGATGCCCATTCATTTCTGTTCCCGATACACAACGTTGAGACCGAGCTACTTCACATTTCTCATTCCAATTCATCAGGGTGGGTTGAAAATAGTATCCCCTTTTATGTTCCTGTTGAATAGGAACCTTTGATGATCCAGACAGCAGACATACAGAGAACTGGTTGATCTGAACACACTATAAGGTGCTCATATTTACGTATGGCCAAACCGGTCTGGGAACACTTCCCCCTAACAAACCCGTATGAATGGAAACACATCAGGTATAGTAGGCATACAGACACGGCTGTATTAACATCAGAAAACACATATGTATATATATATATAGCTACCGTAGAGACCATATATCTATCTATGTCTAATATCTATGGTTGACATCATAGTGAGTCTAAGGGCTTGTGACATAAGGCTCTAATATGGATTATAAAGACTCATAAATGGTTATTAGCCTCCAGGCAGTGGCTGTAGGTCTCTGAAATAGACTATAGTCCCTCTACTGTTGGGCCCTGGTGGATTGTAAGGGTTTGAGGTAACAAGACTGTAAAGCTGGCTCTCTGGACTGTTGTGACCGCGAGAGGCGCAGCCCATTCACGGTCACGTCCAAGAGGAAGCACCTGACCGCTGTCATTGGCTGCTGAGATTGGGCTCAGTCGGGTGGTTCATTTTGTGAATTACTCTGATTTTTTTACTAAACCCTTCCGTCCACTCACGGCACGCACACACAAACACAACACACACACAACACCACACACACACACAACACACACACACACACACACACACACACACCACACACACCACACACACACACACACACACACACACACACACACACACACACACACACACACACACACACACTTAAGGCTTAATGCCAAACACAAAGCAAAGGCTTAATGCCAACACAAAGCACCCACTGGGAAAAGCGATCCCCAACTCCCATCCTCCAGAACACCGTGTCCACATTCTAATCAGTCCTACTTGAACATAACCCAACTCCCTTCCTCCAGAACACTGTGTCCACATTCTAATCAGTCCTACTTAACATAAACCCACTACCCTAACCCAAATCCCGTCCTTCAGAACACCGTGTCCACATTCTAATCAGTCCTACTTAACATAACCCACTACCCTAACCCTCTCACTTTGCTTTGCTTGCTTTACGTTATGTCTTTTTGAATGACAACAGCCCATAAATACACACACACACATACACACACCAACCGTGGATGCGGAGGAATGAGCAGCACGCCTGCGCCTGGCGATGGACCAAGCCTGTTCGTTCTAGTAAAGGTCAGGGGTCAGCAGAAACACTGCTGCGATGTTTCCCCTCGCTCGCCAGGCCAACTCGGTTCGTCATGTTTGGCCGGAAGGAGAAGAACCCACCTGCCGTGCCTGACACGCTTGTTTGACTTCAGAACAGAGACCGAGAGAGACGTCCACATTGTTCAAAGAATAAGAGAGGAGGAGAAAGACATGAGTTAATGTCCAGTACAGGAGGGAACATAGTCTGACTGGCTCTGGAAAACATACTCCGCCATCCTCTTTGTTTCTAATTCTGACCACTTCAACTCAAAACAGAACCCCGGTTCATCTGGTGACAAAAATGAAAGCCTCATTCCCTTTAAATTGATACTAAGCTGTTTACCAGATATGGGTCATGACATTACGACACACTCCGGGGAAAAAAACTCTTAAAAGCTTCATTTAAAAGCCGAAAACGTTTAACCTAAGTAGTTCTAAATGCCCCCACGGTGTTAGCCTACTCTACTTCAAGTAGTGTAAGTGGTGTAAGTGGGCCTGAGCTGGATCGCCTGTATCGTATCGCCACGGTGGGTTGGTGGAATTTTGGGTTGCCAAGTATGGTGAATGGTTCCACATCTGGCAACCAGACAGACAGACTGAAGGGG
>NW_022264353.1:0-30427 GCF_002021735.2 Oncorhynchus kisutch
TTTGAAACCAATTTAATCAGTGAGGTGAGACCACAGAACCCTTTGAAATCCATGTCCTCAGTGAGGTGAGACCATAGAACCATGTCCTCAGTGAGGTGAGACCATAGAACCCTTTGAAACCAATTTAATCAGTGAGGTGAGACAGAACCCTTTGAAACCAATTTAATCAGTGAGGTGAGACCATGGAGCCCTTTGAAACCAATTTAATCAGGGAGGTGAGACCATAGAACCCTTTGGAACACATTCATCAGTGAGGGGAGACCATAGAACCCTTTGGAACCCATGTCATCGGTGAGGTGAGACTATAGAACCCTTTGAAACCCATGTCATGAGTGAGGTGAGACCATAGAACTCTTTGAAATCCATGTCATCAGTGTATTGAGACCATAGAACCCTTTGAAACCAATTTAATCACTGAGGTGAGACCACAGAACCCTTTGAAACCAATTTAATCAGTGAGGTGAGACCATGGAGCCCTTTGAAACCAATTTAATCAGTGAGGTGAGACCATAGAACCCTTTGAAACCAATTTAATCAGTGAGGTGAGACCATGGAGCCCTTTGGAACCCATGTCATCAGTGAGGGTAGACCATAGAACCCTTTGAAACCAATTTAATCAGTGAGGTGAGACCACAGAACCCTTTGAAACCAATTTAATCAGTGAGGTGAGACCACAGAACCCTTTGAAACCAATTTAATCAGTGAGGTGAGACCATGGAACCCTTTGAAACCCATGTCATCAGTGAGGGTAGACCATAGAACCCTTTGAAACCAATTTAATCAGTGAGGTGAGACCATAGAACCTTTGAAACCAATATAATCAGTGAGGTGAGACCATGGAACCCTTTGAAACCCTGTCATCAGTGAGGTGAGACCATGAACCCTTTGAAATCCATGTCATCACTGAGGTGAGACATAGAACCCTTTGAAACCCATGTCATGAGTGAGGTGAGACCATAGAACCCTTTGAAATCCATGTCATCAGTGAGGTGAGACAATAACCCTTTGAAACCAATTTAATCATTGAGGTGAGACCACAGAACCCTTTGAAATCCATATCATCAGTGAGGTGAGACAAATAACCTTTGAAACCAATTTAATCAGTGAGGTGAGACCACAGAACCCTTTGAAATCCATGTCCTCATTGAGGTGAGACCATGAACCCTTTGAAACCAATTTAATCAGTGAGGTGAGACCACAGAACCTTTGAAACCAATTTAATCAGTGAGGTGAGACCATGGAGCCCTTTGAAACCAATTTAATCAGTGAGGTGAGACCAGAACCTTTGAAACCAATTTAATCAGTGAGGTGAGAACATGGAGCCCTTTGAAACCAATTTAATCAGTGAGGTGAGACCATAGAACCCTTTGAAACCAATTTAATCAGTGAGGTGAGACCATGGAACCCTTTGAAACCAATTTAATCAGTGAGGTGAGACCATAGAACCCTTGGAACCATGTCATCAGTGAGGGTAGACCATAGAACCCTTTGGAACCCATGTCATCAGTGAGGTGAGACCATAGAACCCTTTGAAACCATTTAATCAGTGAGGTGAGACCACAGAACCCTTTGAAACCAATTTAATCAGTGAGGTGAGACCACAGAACCCTTTGAAATCCATGTCATCAGTGAGGTGAGACCATAGAACCCTTTGAAACCAATTTAATCAGTGAGGTGAGACCATGGAACCCTTTGGAACCCATGTCATCAGTGAGGGAGACCATAGAACCCTTTGGAACCCATGTCATCAGTGAGGTGAGACCATAGAACCCTTTGAAACCCATGTCATCAGTGAGGTGAGACCATAGAACCCTTTGAAATCCATGTCATCAGTGAGGTGAGACAACAGAACCCTTTGAAATCCATGTCATCAGTGAGGTGAGACATATAACCCTTTGAAACCAATTTAATCATTGAGGTGAGACCACAGACCCTTTGAAATCCATATCATCAGTGAGGTGAGACAAAATAACCTTTGAAACCAATTTAATCAGTGAGGTGAGACCACAGAACCCTTTGAAATCCATGTCATCATTGAGGTGAGACCATGAACCCTTTGAAACCAATTTAATCAGTGAGGTGAGACCACAGAACCATTTGAAACCAATTTAATCAGTGAGGTGAGAACATGGAGCCCTTTGAAACCAATTTAATCAGTGAGGTGAGACCACAGAACCCTTTGAAACCAATTTAATCAGTGAGGTGAGACCATGGAGCCCTTTGAAACCAATTTAATCAGTGAGGTGAGACCATAGAACCCTTTGAAACCAATTTAATCAGTGAGGTGAGACCATGGAGCCCTTTGAAACCAATTTAATCAGTGAGGTGAGACCATAGAACCCTTTGGAACCCATGTCATCAGTGAGGGTAGACCATAGAACCCTTTGGAACCCATGTCATCAGTGAGATGAGACCATAGCACCCTTTGAAACCAATTTAATCAGTGAGGTGAGACCACAGAACCCTTTGAAACCAATTTAATCAGTGAGGTGAGACCACAGAACCCTTTGAAATCCATGTCATCAGTGAGGTGAGACCATAGAACCCTTTGAAACCAATTTAATCAGTGAGGTGAGACCATGGAACCCTTTGGAACCCATGTCATCAGTGAGGGGAGACCATAGAACCCTTTGGAACCCATGTCATCGTGAGGTGAGACCATAGAACCCTTTGAAACCCATGTCATGAGTGAGGTGAGACCATAGAACCCTTTGAAATCCATGTCATCAGTGAGGTGAGACAACAGAACCCTTTGAAATCCATGTCATCAGTGAGGTGAGACCATAGAACCCTTGAAACCAATTTAATCAGTGAGGTGAGACCATAGAACCCTTTGGAAACCATGTCATCAGTGAGGTGAGACCATAGAACCCTTTGGAACCCATGTCATCAGTGAGGTGAGACCATAGAACCCTTTGAAACCCATGTCATCAGTGAGGTGAGACCATAGAACCCTTTGAAATCCATGTCATCAGTGAGGTGAGACAACAGAACCCTTTGAAACCATGTCATCAGTGAGGTGAGACCATAGAACCCTTGAAACCAATTTAATCAGTGAGGTGAGACCATAGAACCCTTTGGAACCCATGTCATCAGTGAGGGGAGACCATTGAACCCTTTCAATCCATGTCATCAGTGAGGGGAGACCATAGAACCCTTTTGAACCCATGTCATCAGTGAGGTGAGACCATAGAACCCTTTGAAATCCATGTCATCAGTGAGGTGAGACCATAGAACCCTTTGAAACCAATTTAATCAGTGAGGTGAGACCACAGAACCCTTTGAAATCCATGTCATCAGTGAGGTGAGACCATGAACCCTTTGAAACCCATGTCATCAGTGAGGTGAGACCATAGAACCCTTTGAAACCAATTTAATCAGTGAGGTGAGACCATAGAACCCTTTGAAACCATGTCATCAGTGAGGTGAGACCATAGAACCCTTTGAAACCAATTTAATCAGTGAGGTGAGACCATGGAACCCTTTGGAACCCATGTCATCAGTGAGGGGAGACCATAGAACCCTTTGGAACCCATGTCATCAGTGAGGTGAGACCATAGAACCCTTTGAAACCCATGTCATGAGTGAGGTGAGACCATAGAACCCTTTGAAATCCATGTCATCAGTGAGGTGAGACAACAGAACCCTTTGAAATCCATGTCATCAGTGAGGTGAGACCATAGAACCCTTTGAAATCCATGTAATCAGTGAGGTGAGACCATAGAACCCTTGAAACCAATTTAATCAGTGAGGTGAGACAATAGAACCCTTTGAAACCATTTCATCAGTGAGGTGAGACAACAGAACCCTTTGAAATCCATGTCATCAGTGAGGTGAGACCATAGAACCCTTGAAACCAATTTAATCAGTGAGGTGAGACCATAGAACCCTTTGAAATCCATGTCATCAGTGAGGTGAGACCATAGAACCCTTTGAAACCAATTTAATCAGTGAGGTGAGACCATAGAACCCTTTGAAACCCATGTCATCAGTGAGGGGAGACCATTGAACCTTTGTCATCAGTGAGGGGAGACCATAGAACCCTTTTGAAACCATGTCATCAGTGAGGTGAGACCATAGAACCCTTTGAAACCCATGTCATCAGTGAGGTGAGACCATAGAACCCTTTGAAACCAATGTCATCAGTGAGGTGAGACAATAAACCCTTTGAAACCAATTTAATCAGTGAGGTGAGACCACAGAACCCTTTGAAATCCATGTCATCAGTGAGGTGAGACAAAATAACCCTTTGAAACCAATTTAATCAGTGAGGTGAGACCACAGAACCCTTTGAAATCCATGTCATCAGTGAGGTGAGACCATGAACCCTTTGAAACCAATTTAATCAGTGAGGTGAGACCACAGAACCCTTTGAAACCAATTTAATCAGTGAGGTGAGAACATGGAGCCCTTTGAAACCAATTTAATCAGTGAGGTGAGACCATAGAACCCTTTGAAACCAATTTAATCAGTGAGGTGAGACCATGGAACCCTTTGAAACCAATTTAATCAGTGAGGTGAGACCATAGAACCCTTTGGAACCCATGTCATCAGTGAGGGTAGACCATAGAACCCTTTGAAACCAATTTAATCAGTGAGGTGAGACCATAGAACCCTTTGGAACCCATGTCATCAGTGAGGTGAGACCATAGAACCCTTTGGAACCCATGTCATCAGTGAGGTGAGACCATAGAACCCTTTGAAACCCATGTCATCAGTGAGGTGAGACCATAGAACCCTTTGAAATCCATTTCATCAGTGAGGTGAGACAACAGAACCCTTTGAAATCCATGTCATCAGTGAGGTGAGACCATAGAACCCTTGAAACCAATTTAATCAGTGAGGTGAGACCATAGAACCCTTTGAAACCCATGTCATCAGTGAGGGGAGACCATAGAAACCTTTGGAACCCATGTCATCAGTGAGGTGAGACCATAGAACCCTTTGAAACCCATGTCATCAGTGAGGTGAGACCATAGAACCCTTTGAAATCCATGTCATCAGTGAGGTGAGACAATATAACCCTTTGAAACCAATTTAATCAGTGAGGTGAGACCACAGAACCCTTTGAAATCCATATCATCAGTGAGGTGAGACAAAATAACCCTTTGAAACCAATTTAATCAGTGAGGTGAGACCACAGAACCCTTTGAAATCCATGTCATCAGTGAGGTGAGACCATGAACCCTTTGAAACCAATTTAATCAGTGAGGTGAGACCACAGAACCTTTGAAACCAATTTAATCAGTGAGGTGAGAACATGGAGCCCTTTGAAACCAATTTAATCAGTGAGGTGAGACCATAGAACCCTTTGAAACCAATTTAATCAGTGAGGTGAGACCATGGAGCCCTTTGAAACCAATTTAATCAGTGAGGTGAGACCATAGAACCCTTTGGAACCCATGTCATCAGTGAGGTGAGACCATAGAACCCTTTGAAACCCATGTCATCAGTGAGGTGAGACCATAGAACCCTTTGAAACCATGTCATCAGTGAGGTGAGACCATAGAACCCTTTGAAACCAATTTAATCAGTGAGGTGAGACCATAGAACCCTTTGAAACCAATTTAATCAGTGAGGGGAGACCATAGAACCCTTTGAAACCCATGTCATCAGTGAGGTGAGACCACAGAACCCTTTGAAACCAATTTAATCAGTGAGGTGAGACCATAGAACCCTTTGAAACCCATGTCATCAGTGAGGTGAGACCATAGAACCCTTTGAAACCAATTAATCAGTGAGGTGAGACCATAGAACCCTTTGGAACCCATGTCATCAGTGAGGTGAGACCATAGAACCCTTTGAAACCCATGTCATCAGTGAGGTGAGACCATAGAACCTTTGAAACCAATTTAATCAGTGAGGTGAGACCATAGAACCCTTTGGAACCCATGTCATCAGTGAGGTGAGACCACAGAACCCTTTGAAACCAATATAATCAGTGAGGTGAGACCACAGAACCCTTTGAAACCAATTTAATCAGTGAGGTGAGACCACATAACCCTTTGAAACCAATTTAATCAGTGAGGTGAGACCACAGAACCCTTTGAAATCCATGTCATCAGTGAGGTGAGACCATAGAACCCATGTCCTCAGTGAGGTGAGACCATAGAACCCTTTGAAACCAATTTAATCAGTGAGGTGAGACCACATAACCCTTTGAAACCAATTTAATCAGTGAGGTGAGACCATGGACCCTTTGAAACCAATTTAATCAGTGAGGTGAGACCATAGAACCCTTTGAAACACATGTCATCAGTGAGGTGAGACCATAGAACCCTTTGAAACCCATGTCATCAGTGAGGTGAGACCATAGAACCCTTTGAAACCCATGTCATCAGTGAGGTGAGACCATAGAACCCTTTGAAATCCATGTCATCAGTGAGGTGAGACCATAGAACCCTTTGAAACCAATTTAATCAGTGAGGTGAGACCACAGAACCCTTTGAAACCAATTTAATCAGTGAGGTGAGACCATGGAACCCTTTGAAACCAATTTAATCAGTGAGGTGAGACCATAGAACCCTTTGAAACCAATTTAATCAGTGAGGTGAGACCATGGAACCCTTTGAAACCCATGTCATCAGTGAGGTGAGACCATAGAACCCTTTGAAACCAATTTAATCAGTGAGGTGAGACCACAGAACCCTTTGAAACCAATTTAATCAGTGAGGTGAGACCATAGAACCCTTTGAAACCCATGTCATCAGTGAGGTGAGACCATAGAACCCTTTGAAACCAATTTAATCAGTGAGGTGAGACCATAGAACCCTTTGAAACCAATTAATCAGTGAGGTGAGACCATAGAACCCTTTGGAACCCATGTCATCAGTGAGGGAGACCATTGAACCCTTTGAAATCCATGTCATCAGTGAGGGAGACCATAGAACCCTTTGAACCCATGTCATCAGTGAGGTGAGACTATAGAACCCTTTGAAACCCATGTCATCAGTGAGGTGAGACCATAGAACCCTTTGAAATCCATGTCATCAGTGAGGTGAGACAATATAACCCTTTGAAACCAATTTAATCATTGAGGTGAGACCACAGAACCCTTTGAAATCCATATCATCAGTGAGGTGAGACAAAATAACCTTTGAAACCAATTTAATCAGTGAGGTGAGACCACAGAACCCTTTGAAACCCATGTCATCAGTGAGGTGAGACCATGAACCCTTTGAAACCAATTTAATCAGTGAGGTGAGACCACAGAACCATTTGAAACCAATTTAATCAGTGAGGTGAGAACATGGAGCCCTTTGAAACCAATTTAATCAGTGAGGTGAGACCATAGAACCCTTTGAAACCAATTTAATCAGTGAGGTGAGACCATGGAGCCCTTTGAAACCAATTTAATCAGTGAGGTGAGACCATAGAACCCTTTGGAACCCATGTCATCAGTGAGGGTAGACCATAGAACCCTTTGGAACCCATGTCATCAGTGAGGTGAGACCATAGCACCCTTTGAAACCAATTTAATCAGTGAGGTGAGACCACAGAACCCTTTGAAACCAATTTAATCAGTGAGGTGAGACCACAGAACCCTTTGAAATCCATGTCCTCAGTGAGGTGAGACCATAGAACCCTTTGAAACCAATTTAATCAGTGAGGTGAGACCATGGAACCCTTTGGAACCCATGTCATCAGTGAGGGGAGACCATAGAACCCTTTGGAACCCATGTCATCAGTGAGGTGAGACTATAGAACCCTTTGAAACCCATGTCATGAGTGAGGTGAGACCATAGAACCCTTTGAAATCCATGTCATCAGTGAGGTGAGACAACAGAACCCTTTGAAACCCATGTCATCAGTGAGGTGAGACCATAGAACCCTTGAAACCAATTTAATCAGTGAGGTGAGACCATAGAACCCTTTGAAACCCATGTCATCAGTGAGGGAGACCATGAACCCTTTGAAACCATGTCATCAGTGAGGTGAGACCATAGAACCCTTTGAACCCATGTCATCAGTGAGGTGAGACCATAGAACCCTTTGAAATCCATGTCATCAGTGAGGTGAGACAATAGAACCCTTTGAAACCAATTTAATCAGTGAGGTGAGACCATAGAACCCTTTGAAATCCATATCAGTGAGGTGAGACCATGAACCCTTTGAAACCCATGTCATCAGTGAGGTGAGACCATAGAACCCTTTGAAACCAATTTAATCAGTGAGGTGAGACCACAGAACCCTTTGAAACCAATTTAATCAGTGAGGTGAGACCACAGAACCCTTTGAAATCCATGTCATCAGTGAGGTGAGACCATAGAACCCTTTGAAACCAATTTAATCAGTGAGGTGAGACCATGGAACCCTTTGAACCCATGTCATCAGTGAGGTGAGACCATAGAACCCTTTGGAACCCATGTCATCAGTGAGGTGAGACCATAGAACCCTTTGAAACCCATGTCATCAGTGAGGTGAGACCATAGAACCCTTTGAAATCCATGTCATCAGTGAGGTGAGACAACAGAACCCTTTGAAACCATGTCATCAGTGAGGTGAGACCATAGAACCCTTTGAAATCCATGTCATCAGTGAGGTGAGACCATAGAACCCTTGAAACCAATTTAATCAGTGAGGTGAGACCATAGAACCCTTTGAAACCATTTCATCAGTGAGGTGAGACCACAGAACCCTTTGAAATCCATGTCATCAGTGAGGTGAGACCATAGAACCCTTGAAACCAATTTAATCAGTGAGGTGAGACCATAGAACCCTTTGAAATCCATGTCATCAGTGAGGTGAGACCATAGAACCCTTTGAAACCAATTTAATCAGTGAGGTGAGACCATAGAACCCTTTGAACCCATGTCATCAGTGAGGGGAGACCATTGAACCCTTTGTCATCAGTGAGGGGAGACCATAGAACCCTTTGAACCCATGTCATCAGTGAGGTGAGACTATAGAACCCTTTGAAACCCATGTCATCAGTGAGGTGAGACCATAGAACCCTTTGAAATCAATGTCATCAGTGAGGTGAGACAATATAACCCTTTGAAACCAATTTAATCAGTGAGGTGAGACCACAGAACCCTTTGAAACCAATTTAATCAGTGAGGTGAGAACATGGAGCCCTTTGAAACCAATTTAATCAGTGAGGTGAGACCATAGAACCCTTTGAAACCAATTTAATCAGTGAGGTGAGACCATGGAGCCCTTTGAAACCAATTTAATCAGTGAGGTGAGACCATAGAACCCTTTGAAACCCATCTGTGAGACCATAGAACCCTTTGAAACCAATTTAATCAGTGAGGTGAGACCATAGAACCCTTTGAACCCATGTCATCAGTGAGGGAGACCATAGAACCCTTTGGAACCCATGTCATCAGTGAGGTGAGACCATAGCACCCTTTGAAACCCATGTCATGAGTGAGGTGAGACCATAGAACCCTTTGAAATCCATTTCATCAGTGAGGTGAGACAACAGAACCCTTTGAAATCCATGTCATCAGTGAGGTGAGACCATAGAACCCTTGAAACCAATTTAATCAGTGAGGTGAGACCATAGAACCCTTTGGAACCCATGTCATCAGTGAGGGGAGACCATAGAAACCTTTGGAACCCATGTCATCAGTGAGGTGAGACTATAGAACCCTTTGAAACCCATGTCATGAGTGAGGTGAGACCATAGAACCCTTTGAAATCCATGTCATCAGTGAGGTGAGACAATATAACCCTTTGAAACCAATTTAATCATTGAGGTGAGACCACAGAACCCTTTGAAATCCATATCATCAGTGAGGTGAGACAAAATAACCCTTTGAAACCAATTTAATCAGTGAGGTGAGACCACAGAACCCTTTGAAATCCATGTCCTCAGTGAGGTGAGACCATGAACCCTTTGAAACCAATTTAATCAGTGAGGTGAGACCACAGAACCCTTTGAAACCAATTTAATCAGTGAGGTGAGAACATGGAGCCCTTTGAAACCAATTTAATCAGTGAGGTGAGACCATAGAACCCTTTGAAACCAATTTAATCAGTGAGGTGAGACCATGGAGCCCTTTGAAACCAATTAAATCAGTGAGGTGAGACCATAGAACCCTTTGGAACCCATGTCATCAGTGAGGTGAGACCATAGAACCCTTTGAAACCCATGTCATCAGTGAGGTGAGACCATAGAACCCTTTGAAACCAATTTAATCAGTGAGGTGAGACCATAGAACCCTTTGAAATCCATGTCATCAGTGAGGTGAGACCATAGAACCCTTTGAAACCAATTCATCAGTGAGGTGAGACCATGAACCCTTTGAAACCAATTTAATCAGTGAGGTGAGACCATAGAACCCTTTGGAACCCATGTCATCAGTGAGGGGAGACCATTGAACCCTTTGTCATCAGTGAGGGGAGACCATAGAACCCTTTGAACCCATGTCATCAGTGAGGTGAGACTATAGAACCCTTTGAAACCCATGTCATGAGTGAGGTGAGACCATAGAACCCTTTGAAATCCATGTCATCAGTGAGGTGAGACAATATAACCCTTTGAAACCAATTTAATCATTGAGGTGAGACCACAGAACCCTTTGAAATCCATATCATCAGTGAGGTGAGACAAAATAACCCTTTGAAACCAATTTAATCAGTGAGGTGAGACCACAGAACCCTTTGAAATCCATGTCCTCATGAGGTGAGACCATGAACCCTTTGAAACCAATTTAATCAGTGAGGTGAGACCACAGAACCTTTGAAACCAATTTAATCAGTGAGGTGAGAACATGGAGCCCTTTGAAACCAATTTAATCAGTGAGGTGAGACCATAGAACCCTTTGAAACCAATTTAATCAGTGAGGTGAGACCATGGAGCCCTTTGAAACCAATTTAATCAGTGAGGTGAGACCATAGAACCCTTTGGAACCCATGTCATCAGTGAGGGTAGACCATAGAACCCTTTGGAACCCATGTCATCAGTGAGGTGAGACCATAGAACCCTTTGAAACCAATTTAATCAGTGAGGTGAGACCACAGAACCCTTTGAAACCAATTTAATCAGTGAGGTGAGACCACAGAACCCTTTGAAATCCATGTCATCAGTGAGGTGAGACCATGGAACCCTTTGAAACCATGTCATCAGTGAGGGAGACCATAGAACCCTTTGGAACCCATGTCATCAGTGAGGTGAGACCATAGAACCCTTTGAAACCCATGTCATCAGTGAGGTGAGACCATAGAACCCTTTGAAATCCATGTCATCAGTGAGGTGAGACAACAGAACCCTTTGAAATCCATGTCATCAGTGAGGTGAGACCATAGAACCCTTGAAACCAATTTAATCAGTGAGGTGAGACCATAGAACCCTTTGAAACCCATGTCATCAGTGAGGGGAGACCATAGAACCCTTTGGAACCCATGTCATCAGTGAGGTGAGACCATAGAACCCTTTGAAACCCATGTCATCAGTGAGGTGAGACCATAGAACCCTTTGAAATCCATGTCATCAGTGAGGTGAGACCACAGAACCCTTTGAAATCCATGTCATCAGTGAGGTGAGACCATAGAACCCTTGAAACCAATTTAATCAGTGAGGTGAGACCATAGAACCCTTTGAAACCCATGTCATCAGTGAGGTGAGACCATTGAACCCTTTGAAATCCATGTCATCAGTGAGGTGAGACCATAGAACCCTTTGAACCCATGTCATCAGTGAGGTGAGACCATAGAACCCTTTGAAATCCATGTCATCAGTGAGGTGAGACAATAGAACCCTTTGAAACCAATTTAATCAGTGAGGTGAGACCACAGAACCCTTTGAAATCCATATCATCAGTGAGGTGAGACCATGAACCCTTTGAAACCAATTTAATCAGTGAGGTGAGACCACAGAACCCTTTGAAACCAATTTAATCAGTGAGGTGAGACCACAGAACCCTTTGAAACCAATTTAATCAGTGAGGTGAGACAATAGAACCCCTGTCTCTTATACACATCTAAACCAATTTAATCAGTGAGGTGAGACCATAGAACCCTTTGAAATCCATGTCATCAGTGAGGTGAGACCATAGAACCCTTTGAATCCATGTCATCAGTGAGGTGAGACCATAGAACCCTTTGAAACCCATGTCATCAGTGAGGTGAGACCATAGAACCCTTTGAAATCCATGTCATCAGTGAGGTGAGACCATAGAACCCTTTGAAACCAATTTAATCAGTGAGGTGAGACCACAGAACCCTTTGAAATCCATGTCATCAGTGAGGTGAGACCATGAACCCTTTGAAACCAATTTAATCAGTGAGGTGAGACCACAGAACCCTTTGAAACCAATTTAATCAGTGAGGTGAGACCATGGAACCCTTTGAAACCAATTTAATCAGTGAGGTGAGACCATAGAACCCTTTGAAACCAATTTAATCAGTGAGGTGAGACCATGGAGCCCTTTGAAACCAATTTAATCAGTGAGGTGAGACCATAGAACCCTTTGAAACCAATTTAATCAGTGAGGTGAGACCATGGAGCCCTTTGAAACCAATTAATCAGTGAGGTGAGACCATAGAACCCTTTGGAACCCATGTCATCAGTGAGGTGAGACCATAGAACCCTTTGAAACCCATGTCATCAGTGAGGTGAGACCATAGAACCCTTTGAAACCAATTTAATCAGTGAGGTGAGACCATAGAACCCTTTGAAACCATGTCATCAGTGAGGTGAGACCATAGAACCCTTTGAAACCAATTTAATCAGTGAGGTGAGACCATGGAACCCTTTGAAACCAATTTAATCAGTGAGGTGAGACCATAGAACCCTTTGAACCCATGTCATCAGTGAGGTGAGACCATTGAACCCTTTGTCATCAGTGAGGGGAGACCATAGAACCCTTTGAACCCATGTCATCAGTGAGGTGAGACCATAGAACCCTTTGAAACCCATGTCATCAGTGAGGTGAGACCATAGAACCCTTTGAAATCCATGTCATCAGTGAGGTGAGACAATATAACCCTTTGAAACCAATTTAATCATTGAGGTGAGACCACAGAACCCTTTGAAATCCATATCATCAGTGAGGTGAGACAAAATAACCCTTTGAAACCAATTTAATCAGTGAGGTGAGACCACAGAACCCTTTGAAATCCATGTCCTCAGTGAGGTGAGACCATGAACCCTTTGAAACCAATTTAATCAGTGAGGTGAGACCACAGAACCCTTTGAAACCAATTTAATCAGTGAGGTGAGAACATGGAGCCCTTTGAAACCAATTTAATCAGTGAGGTGAGACCATAGAACCCTTTGAAACCAATTTAATCAGTGAGGTGAGACCATGGAGCCCTTTGAAACCAATTTAATCAGTGAGGTGAGACCATAGAACCCTTTGGAACCCATGTCATCAGTGAGGTAGACCATAGAACCCTTTGGAACCCATGTCATCAGTGAGGTGAGACCATAGCACCCTTTGAAACCAATTTAATCAGTGAGGTGAGACCACAGAACCCTTTGAAACCAATTTAATCAGTGAGGTGAGACCACAGAACCCTTTGAAATCCATGTCATCAGTGAGGTGAGACCATAGAACCCTTTGGAACCCATGTCATCAGTGAGGGGAGACCATAGAACCCTTTGGAACCCATGTCATCAGTGAGGTGAGACCATAGAACCCTTTGAAACCCATGTCATCAGTGAGGTGAGACCATAGAACCCTTTGAAATCCATGTCATCAGTGAGGTGAGACACAGAACCCTTTGAAATCCATGTCATCAGTGAGGTGAGACCATAGAACCCTTTGAAACCAATTTAATCAGTGAGGTGAGACCATAGAACCCTTTGAAACCCATGTCATCAGTGAGGGGAGACCATAGAACCCTTTGGAACCCATGTCATCAGTGAGGTGAGACTATAGAACCCTTTGAAACCCATGTCATCAGTGAGGTGAGACCATAGAACCCTTTGAAATCCATGTCATCAGTGAGGTGAGACAACAGAACCCTTTGAAATCCATGTCATCAGTGAGGTGAGACCATAGAACCCTTGAAACCAATTTAATCAGTGAGGTGAGACCATAGAACCCTTTGAACCCATGTCATCAGTGAGGTGAGACCATAGAACCCTTTGAATCCATGTCATCAGTGAGGTGAGACCATAGAACCCTTTGAACCCATGTCATCAGTGAGGTGAGACCATAGAACCCTTTGAAATCCATGTCATCAGTGAGGTGAGACATATAACCCTTTGAAACCAATTTAATCAGTGAGGTGAGACCACAGAACCCTTTGAAATCCATATCATCAGTGAGGTGAGACCATGAACCCTTTGAAACCAATTTAATCAGTGAGGTGAGACCACAGAACCCTTTGAAACCAATTTAATCAGTGAGGTGAGACCATGGAACCCTTTGAAACCAATTTAATCAGTGAGGTGAGACCATAGAACCCTTTGAAACCCATGTCATCAGTGAGGTGAGACCATAGAACCCTTTGAAACCATGTCATCAGTGAGGTGAGACCATAGAACCCTTTGAACCCATGTCATCAGTGAGGTGAGACCATAGAACCCTTTGAAACCCATGTCATCAGTGAGGTGAGACCATAGAACCCTTTGAAATCCATGTCATCAGTGAGGTGAGACAAAAACCCTTTGAAACCAATTTAATCAGTGAGGTGAGACCATAGAACCCTTTGAAACCAATTTAATCAGTGAGGTGAGACCATGGAACCCTTTGAAACCAATTTAATCAGTGAGGTGAGACCATGGAACCCTTTGAAATCCATAGATGTGTATAAGAGACAGTGTCATCAGTGAGGGGAGACCATAGAACCCTTTGAAACCCATGTCATCAGTGAGGTGAGACCATAGAACCCTTTGAAACCCATGTCATCAGTGAGGTGAGACATAGAACCCTTTGAAACCAATTTAATCAGTGAGGTGAGACCACAGAACCCTTTGAAATCCATGTCATCAGTGAGGTGAGACAAAATAACCCTTTGAAACCAATTTAATCAGTGAGGTGAGACCACAGAACCCTTTGAAATCCATGTCCTCAGTGAGGTGAGACCATAGAACCCATGTCCTCAGTGAGGTGAGACCATAGAACCCTTTGAAACCAATTTAATCAGTGAGGTGAGACCACATAACCCTTTGAAACCAATTTAATCAGTGAGGTGAGACCATGGAACCCTTTGAAACCAATTTAATCAGTGAGGTGAGACCATAGAACCCTTTGAAACCAATTTAATCAGTGAGGTGAGACCATAGAACCCTTTGAAACCAATTTAATCAGTGAGGTGAGACCATAGAACCCTTTGAAACCAATTTAATCAGTGAGGTGAGACCATAGAACCCTTTGAAACCATGTCATCAGTGAGGTGAGACCATAGAACCCTTTGAAACCAATTTAATCAGTGAGGTGAGACCATAGAACCCTTTGAAACCAATTTAATCAGTGAGGTGAGACCATAGAACCCTTTGAAACCCATGTCATCAGTGAGGTGAGACCATAGAACCCTTTGAAATCCATGTCATCAGTGAGGGAGACCATAGAACCCTTTGAACCCATGTCATCAGTGAGGTGAGACCATAGAACCCTTTGAAACCCATGTCATCAGTGAGGTGAGACCATAGAACCCTTTGAAACCATGTCATCAGTGAGGTGAGACAATAGAACCCTTTGAAACCAATTAATCAGTGAGGTGAGACCATAGAACCCTTTGAAACCAATTTAATCAGTGAGGTGAGACCATGGAACCCTTTGAAACCAATTTAATCAGTGAGGTGAGACCATAGAACCCTTTGAAACCATGTCATCAGTGAGGTGAGACCATAGAACCCTTTGAAACCCATGTCATCAGTGAGGTGAGACCATAGAACCCTTTGAAACCCATGTCATCAGTGAGGTGAGACCATAGCACCCTTTGAAACCAATTTAATCAGTGAGGTGAGACCACAGAACCCTTTGAAATCCATGTCATCAGTGAGGTGAGACCATAGAACCCTTTGAAACCAATTAATCAGTGAGGTGAGACCACAGAACCCTTTGAAATCCATGTCATCAGTGAGGTGAGACCATAGAACCCTGTCCTCAGTGAGGTGAGACCATAGAACCCTTTGAAACCAATTTAATCAGTGAGGTGAGACCACAGAACCCTTTGAAACCAATTTAATCAGTGAGGTGAGACCATGGAACCCTTTGAAACCAATTTAATCAGTGAGGTGAGACCATGGAACCCTTTGAAACCAATTTAATCAGTGAGGTGAGACCATAGAACCCTTTGAAACCAATTTAATCAGTGAGGTGAGACCATAGAACCCTTTGAAACCAATTTAATCAGTGAGGTGAGACCATAGAACCCTTTGAAACCATGTCATCAGTGAGGTGAGACCATAGAACCCTTTGAAACCAATTTAATCAGTGAGGTGAGACCATAGAACCCTTTGAAACCAATTTATCAGTGAGGTGAGACCATAGAACCCTTTGAAATCCATGTCATCAGTGAGGTGAGACAATAGAACCCTTTGAAACCAATTTAATCAGTGAGGTGAGACCATAGAACCCTTTGAAATCCATGTCATCAGTGAGGTGAGACAAAGAACCCTTTGAAACCAATTTAATCAGTGAGGTGAGACCATAGAACCCTTTGAAACCAATTTAATCAGTGAGGTGAGACCATGGAACCCTTTGAAACCAATTTAATCAGTGAGGTGAGACCATAGAACCCTTTGAAACCAATTTAATCAGTGAGGTGAGACCATGGAACCCTTTGAAACCAATTAATCAGTGAGGTGAGACCATAGAACCCTTTGAAACCAATTTAATCAGTGAGGTGAGACCATAGAACCCTTTGAAACCCATGTCATCAGTGAGGTGAGACCATAGAACCCTTTGAAACCCATGTCATCAGTGAGGTGAGACCATAGAACCCTTTGAAACCATTTCATCAGTGAGGTGAGACCATAGAACCCTTTGAAATCCATGTCATCAGTGAGGTGAGACCATAGAACCCTTTGAAACCCATGTCATCAGTGAGGTGAGACCATAGAACCCTTTGAAACCCATGTCATCAGTGAGGTGAGACCATAGAACCCTTTGAAATCCATGTCATCAGTGAGGTGAGACAATAAACCCTTTGAAACCAATTAATCAGTGAGGTGAGACCATGGACCCTTTGAAACCAATTTAATCAGTGAGGTGAGACCATGGAACCCTTTGAAACCAATTTAATCAGTGAGGTGAGACCACAGAACCCTTTGAAATCCATGTCATCAGTGAGGTGAGACCATAGAACCCTTTGGAACCCATGTCATCAGTGAGGTGAGACCATAGAACCCTTTGAAACCATGTCATCAGTGAGGTGAGACAATAGAACCCTTTGAAACCAATTTAATCAGTGAGGTGAGACCACAGAACCCTTTGAAATCCATATCATCAGTGAGGTGAGACAAATAACCCTTTGAAACCAATTTAATCAGTGAGGTGAGACCATAGAACCCTTTGAAATCCATGTCATCAGTGAGGTGAGACCATAGAACCCATGTCCTCAGTGAGGTGAGACCATAGAACCCTTTGAAACCAATTTAATCAGTGAGGTGAGACCACAGAACCCTTTGAAACCAATTTAATCAGTGAGGTGAGACCATGGAGCCCTTTGAAACCAATTTAATCAGTGAGGTGAGACCATGGAGCCCTTTGAAACCAATTTAATCAGTGAGGTGAGACCATAGAACCCTTTGAAACCAATTTAATCAGTGAGGTGAGACCATAGAACCCTTTGAAACCAATTTAATCAGTGAGGTGAGACCATAGAACCCTTTGAAACCATGTCATCAGTGAGGTGAGACCATAGAACCCTTTGAAACCAATTTAATCAGTGAGGTGAGACCATAGAACCCTTTGAAACCAATTTAATCAGTGAGGTGAGACCATAGAACCCTTTGAAATCCATGTCATCAGTGAGGTGAGACCAAAGAACCCTTTGAAACCAATTTAATCAGTGAGGTGAGACCACAGAACCCTTTGAAATCCATGTCATCAGTGAGGTGAGACAAAAACCCTTTGAAACCAATTTAATCAGTGAGGTGAGACCACAGAACCCTTTGAAACCAATTTAATCAGTGAGGTGAGACCATGGAACCCTTTGAAACCAATTTAATCAGTGAGGTGAGACCATAGAACCCTTTGAAACCAATTTAATCAGTGAGGTGAGACCATGGAACCCTTTGAAACCAATTTAATCAGTGAGGTGAGACCATAGAACCCTTTGAAACCAATTTAATCAGTGAGGTGAGACCATAGAACCCTTTGAAACCCATGTCATCAGTGAGGTGAGACCATAGAACCCTTTGAAACCCATGTCATCAGTGAGGTGAGACCATAGAACCCTTTGAAACCATTTCATCAGTGAGGTGAGACCACAGAACCCTTTGAAATCATGTCATCAGTGAGGTGAGACCATAGAACCCTTTGAAACCCATGTCATCAGTGAGGTGAGACTATAGAACCCTTTGAAACCCATGTCATCAGTGAGGTGAGACCATAGAACCCTTTGAAATCCATGTCATCAGTGAGGTGAGACAATATAACCCTTTGAAACCAATTTAATCAGTGAGGTGAGACCACAGAACCCTTTGAAATCCATGTCATCAGTGAGGTGAGACAAATAACCCTTTGAAACCAATTTAATCAGTGAGGTGAGACCACAGAACCCTTTGAAATCCATGTCCTCAGTGAGGTGAGACCATGAACCCTTTGAAACCAATTTAATCAGTGAGGTGAGACCACAGAACCCTTTGAAACCAATTTAATCAGTGAGGTGAGACCATGGAGCCCTTTGAAACCAATTTAATCAGTGAGGTGAGACCATAGAACCCTTTGAAACCAATTTAATCAGTGAGGTGAGACCATGGAGCCCTTTGAAACCAATTTAATCAGTGAGGTGAGACCATAGAACCCTTTGGAACCCATGTCATCAGTGAGGGTGAGACCATAGAACCCTTTGGAACCCATGTCATCAGTGAGGTGAGACCATAGCACCCTTTGAAACCAATTTAATCAGTGAGGTGAGACCACAGAACCCTTTGAAACCAATTTAATCACTGAGGTGAGACCACAGAACCCTTTGAAATCCATGTCCTCAGTGAGGTGAGACCATAGAACCCTTTGAAACCAATTTAATCAGTGAGGTGAGACCATGGAACCCTTTGAAACCAATTTAATCAGTGAGGTGAGACCATAGAACCCTTTGGAAACCCATGTCATCAGTGAGGTGAGACCATAGAACCCTTTGAAATCCATGTTATCAGTGAGGTGAGACCATAGAACCCTTTGAAACCATGTCATCAGTGAGGTGAGACCATAGAACCCTTTGAAACCCATGTCATCAGTGAGGTGAGACCATAGAACCCTTTGAAATCCATGTCATCAGTGAGGTGAGACAATAGAACCCTTTGAAACCAATTTAATCAGTGAGGTGAGACCACAGAACCCTTTGAAATCCATATCATCAGTGAGGTGAGACAAATAACCCTTTGAAACCAATTTAATCAGTGAGGTGAGACCACAGAACCCTTTGAAACCAATTTAATCAGTGAGGTGAGACCATGGAGCCCTTTGAAACCAATTTAATCAGTGAGGTGAGACCATAGAACCCTTTGAAACCAATTTAATCAGTGAGGTGAGACCATGAACCCTTTGAAACCAATTTAATCAGTGAGGTGAGACCATAGAACCCTTTGAAACCATGTCATCAGTGAGGTGAGACCATAGAACCCTTTGAAACCCATGTCATCAGTGAGGTGAGACCATAGAACCCTTTGAAACCCATGTCATCAGTGAGGTGAGACCATAGAACCCTTTGAAACCCATGTCATCAGTGAGGTGAGACCATAGAACCCTTTGAAACCCATGTCATCAGTGAGGTGAGACCATAGAACCCTTTGAAACCATGTCATCAGTGAGGTGAGACCACAGAACCCTTTGAAACCATGTCATCAGTGAGGTGAGACCATAGAACCCTTGAAACCAATTTAATCAGTGAGGTGAGACCATAGAACCCTTTGAAACCAATTTAATCAGTGAGGTGAGACCATAGAACCCTTTGAAACCCATGTCATCAGTGAGGTGAGACCATAGAACCCTTTGAAACCCATGTCATCAGTGAGGTGAGACCATAGAACCCTTTGAAACCATTTCATCAGTGAGGTGAGACACAGAACCCTTTGAAATCCATGTCATCAGTGAGGTGAGACCATAGAACCCTTTGAAACCAATTTAATCAGTGAGGTGAGACCATAGAACCCTTTGAAACCCATGTCATCAGTGAGGTGAGACCATAGAACCCTTTGAAACCATGTCATCAGTGAGGTGAGACCATAGAACCCTTTGAAACCAATTTAATCAGTGAGGTGAGACCATAGAACCCTTTGAAACCAATTTAATCAGTGAGGTGAGACCATAGAACCCTTTGAAACCATGTCATCAGTGAGGTGAGACCATAGAACCCTTTGAAACCAATTTATCAGTGAGGTGAGACCATAGAACCCTTTGAAACCAATTTAATCAGTGAGGTGAGACCATAGAACCCTTTGAAATCCATGTCATCAGTGAGGTGAGACAATATAACCCTTTGAAACCAATTTAATCAGTGAGGTGAGACCACAGAACCCTTTGAAATCCATGTCATCAGTGAGGTGAGACAATATAACCCTTTGAAACCAATTTAATCAGTGAGGTGAGACCACAGAACCCTTTGAAACCAATTTAATCAGTGAGGTGAGACCATGGAGCCCTTTGAAACCAATTTAATCAGTGAGGTGAGACCATAGAACCCTTTGAAACCAATTTAATCAGTGAGGTGAGACCATGGAACCCTTTGAAACCAATTTAATCAGTGAGGTGAGACCATAGAGCCCTTTGAAACCAATTTAATCAGTGAGGTGAGACCATAGAACCCTTTGAAACCCATGTCATCAGTGAGGTGAGACCATAGAACCCTTTGAAACCCATGTCATCAGTGAGGTGAGACCATAGAACCCTTTGAAATCCATTTCATCAGTGAGGTGAGACCATAGAACCCTTTGAAATCCATGTCATCAGTGAGGTGAGACCATAGAACCCTTTGAACCCATGTCATCAGTGAGGTGAGACCATAGAACCCTTTGAAACCCATGTCATCAGTGAGGTGAGACCATAGAACCCTTTGAAATCCATGTCATCAGTGAGGTGAGACAATAGAACCCTTTGAAACCAATTTAATCAGTGAGGTGAGACCACAGAACCCTTTGAAATCCATATCATCAGTGAGGTGAGACAAAATAACCCTTTGAAACCAATTTAATCAGTGAGGTGAGACCACAGAACCCTTTGAAATCCATGTCATCATTGAGGTGAGACCATGAACCCTTTGAAACCAATTTAATCAGTGAGGTGAGACCACAGAACCCTTTGAAACCAATTTAATCAGTGAGGTGAGACCATGGAGCCCTTTGAAACCAATTTAATCAGTGAGGTGAAGCCATAGAACCCTTTGAAACCAATTTAATCAGTGAGGTGAGACCATGGAACCCTTTGAAACCAATTTAATCAGTGAGGTGAGACCATAGAACCCTTTGAACCCATGTCATCAGTGAGGTAGACCATAGAACCCTTTGGAACCCATGTCATCAGTGAGGTGAGACCATAGAACCCTTTGAAACCAATTTAATCAGTGAGGTGAGACCACAGAACCCTTTGAAACCAATTTAATCAGTGAGGTGAGACCACAGAACCCTTTGAAATCCATGTCCTCAGTGAGGTGAGACCATAGAACCCTTTGAAACCAATTTAATCAGTGAGGTGAGACCATGGAACCCTTTGAAACCAATTTAATCAGTGAGGTGAGACCATAGAACCCTTTGAACCCATGTCATCAGTGAGGTGAGACCATAGAACCCTTTGAAATCCATGTTATCAGTGAGGGAGACCATAGAACCCTTTGAACCCATGTCATCAGTGAGGTGAGACCATAGAACCCTTTGAAACCCATGTCATCAGTGAGGTGAGACCATAGAACCCTTTGAAATCCATGTCATCAGTGAGGTGAGACCATATAACCCTTTGAAACCAATTTAATCAGTGAGGTGAGACCACAGAACCCTTTGAAATCCATATCATCAGTGAGGTGAGACAAAATAACCCTTTGAAACCAATTTAATCAGTGAGGTGAGACCACAGAACCCTTTGAAACCAATTTAATCAGTGAGGTGAGACCATGGAGCCCTTTGAAACCAATTTAATCAGTGAGGTGAGACCATAGAACCCTTTGAAACCAATTTAATCAGTGAGGTGAGACCATGGAGCCCTTTGAAACCAATTTAATCAGTGAGGTGAGACCATAGAACCCTTTGGAACCCATGTCATCAGTGAGGTGAGACCATAGAACCCTTTGAAACCCATGTCATCAGTGAGGTGAGACCATAGAACCCTTTGAACCCATGTCATCAGTGAGGTGAGACCATAGAACCCTTTGAACCCATGTCATCAGTGAGGTGAGACCATAGAACCCTTTGAAACCCATGTCATCAGTGAGGTGAGACCATAGAACCCTTTGAAATCCATGTCATCAGTGAGGTGAGACCATAGAACCCTTTGAAATCCATGTCATCAGTGAGGTGAGACCATAGAACCCTTTGAAACCAATTTAATCAGTGAGGTGAGACCATAGAACCCTTTGAAACCAATTTAATCAGTGAGGTGAGACCATAGAACCCTTTGAAACCCATGTCATCAGTGAGGTGAGACCATAGAACCCTTTGGAACCCATGTCATCAGTGAGGTGAGACTATAGAACCCTTTGAAACCCATGTCATCAGTGAGGTGAGACCATAGAACCCTTTGAAATCCATGTCATCAGTGAGGTGAGACATATAACCCTTTGAAACCAATTTAATCATTGAGGTGAGACCACAGAACCCTTTGAAATCCATATCATCAGTGAGGTGAGACAAAATAACCCTTTGAAACCAATTTAATCAGTGAGGTGAGACCACAGAACCCTTTGAAATCCATGTCCTCAGTGAGGTGAGACCATGAACCCTTTGAAACCAATTTAATCAGTGAGGTGAGACCACAGAACCATTTGAAACCAATTTAATCAGTGAGGTGAGACCATGGAGCCCTTTGAAACCAATTTAATCAGTGAGGTGAGACCATAGAACCCTTTGAAACCAATTTAATCAGTGAGGTGAGACCATGGAGCCCTTTGAAACCAATTTAATCAGTGAGGTGAGACCATAGAACCCTTTGGAACCCATGTCATCAGTGAGGGTAGACCATAGAACCCTTTGAACCCATGTCATCAGGTGAGGTGAGACATAGCACCCTTTGAAACCAATTTAAATCAGTGAGGTGAGACCCACAGAACCCTTTGAAACCAATTTAATCACGTGAGGTGAGACCACAGTACCCTTTGAAATCCATGTCCTCAGTGAGGTGAGACCATAGAACCCTTTGAAACCCATTTAATCAGTGAGGTGAGACCATGGAGCCCTTTGAAACCCAATTTAATCAGTGAGGTGAGACCATAGAACCCTTTGGAACCCATGTCCTCAGTGAGGGGAGACCATTGACCCCTTGAAATCCATGTTATACAGTGAGGGAGACCATAGAACCCTTTTGAACCCATGTCATCACTGAGGGGAGACTATAGAACCCTTTGAAACCCATGGCATGAGTGAGGTGAGACCATAGAACCCTTTGAAATCCATGTCATCAGTGAGGTGAGAGCAATATAACCCTTTGAAACCAATTTAATCATGAGGTGAGACCACAGAACCCTTTGAAATCCATATCATCAGTGAGGTGAGACAAAATAACCCTTTGAAACCAATTTAATCAGTGAGGTGAGACCACAGAACCATTTGAAACCAATTTTAATCAGTTGAGGTGAGCACATGGAGCCCTTTGAAACCAATTTAATTCAGTGAGGTGAGACCATGAGAACCCTTTGAAACCAATTTAATCAGTGAGGTGAGACCATAGAACCGCTTTGGAACCCATGTCATCAGTGAGGGTAGACCATAGAACCCTTTGGAACCCATGTCATCAGTGGAGGTGAGACCATAGCAACCCTTTGAAACCCATGTCATGAGTGAGGTGAGACCATAGAACCCTTTGAAATCCATTTCATCAGTGAGGTGAGACAACAGAACCCTTTGAAATCCATGTCATCAGTGAGGTGAGACCATAGAACCACTTGAAACCAATTTAATCAGTGAGGTGAGACCATAGAACCCTTTGGAACCCATGTCATCAGTGAGGGGAGACCATAGAAACCTTTGGAACCCATGTCATCGGCGAGGTGAGACTATAGAACCCTTTGAAACCCATGTCATGAGTGAGGTGAGACCATAGAACCCTTTGAAATCCATGTCATCAGTGAGGTGAGACAATATAACCCTTTGAAACCAATTTAATCATTGAGGTGAGACCACAGAACCCTTTGAAATCCATATCATCAGTGAGGTGAGACAAAATAACCCTTTGAAACCAATTTAATCAGTGAGGTGAGACCACAGAACCTTTGAAATCCATGTCCTCATTGAGGTGAGACCATGAACCCCTTTGAAACCAATTAATCAGTGAGGTGAGACCAAAGAACTATTTGAAACCAATTTAATCAGTGAGGTGAGAACATGGAGCCCTTTGAAACCAATTTAATCAGTGGAGGTGAGACCATAGAACCCTTTGAAACCAATTTAATCCGTGAGGTGAGACATGGAGCCCTTTGAAACCAATTTTAATCAGTGAGGTGGAGACCATAGAACCCCTTTGGAACCCATGCATCAGTGAGGGTAGACCATAGAACCTTTGGAACCCATGTCATCAGTGAGGTGGACCATAGCACCCTTTGAAACCAATTTATTCAGTGAGGTGAGACCACAGAACCCTTTGAAACCAATTTAATCACTGAGGTGAGACCACAGTACCCTTTGAAATCCATGTCCTCAGTGAGGTGAGACCATAGAACCCTTTGAAACCAATTAATCAGTGAGGTGAGACCATGGAACCCTTTGGAACCCATGTCATCAGTGAGGGAGACCATAGAACCCTTTGGAACCCATGTCATCGGCGAGGTGAGACTATAGAACCCTTTGAAACCCATGTCATGAGTGAGGTTGAGACCATAGAACCTTTGAAATCCATGTCATCAGTGAGGTGAGACAACAGAACCCTTTGAAATCCATGTCATCAGTGAGGGTGAGACCATAGAACCACTTGAAACCAATTTAATCAGTGAGGTGAGACCATAGAACCCTTTGGAACCCATGTCATCAGTGAGGGGAGACCATAGAACCCTTTGGAACCCATGTCATCGGCGAGGTGAGACTATAGAACCCTTTGAAACCCATTTCATGAGTGAGGTGAGACCATAGAACCCTTTGAAATCCCATGTCATCAGTGAGGTGAGACACAGAAACCTTTGAAATCCATGTCATCAGTGAGGTGAGACCATAGAACCACTTGAAACCAATTTAATCAGTGAGGTGAGACCATAGAACCCTTTGGAACCCATGTCATCAGTGAGGGGAGACCATTGAACCCTTTCATATCCATGTCATCAGTGAGGGGAGACCATAGAACCCTTTTGAACCCATGTCATCACTGAGGTTAGACTATAGAACCCTTTGAAATCCATGTCATCAGTGAGGTGAGACAATATAACCCTTTGAAACCAATTTAATCATTGAGGTGAGACCACAGAACCCTTTGAAATCCATATCATCAGTGAGGTTGAGACCATGAACCCTTTGAAACCAATTAATCAGTGAGGTGAGACCACCAGAACCCTTTGAAACCAATTAATCAGTGAGGTGAGACATGGAGCCCTTTGAAACCAATTAAATCAGTGAGGTGAGACCATGGAGCACTTTGAAACCAATTTAATCAGTGAGGTGAGACCCTGGAACCCTTTGAAATCCATGTCATCATTGAGGGGAGACCATTGAACCCTTACATATCCATGTCATCAGTGAGGTGAGACCACAGAACCCTTTGAAATCCATGTCATCAGTGAGGTGAGACCATAGAACCACTTGAAAAACCAATTTAATCAGTGAGGTGAGACCATAGAACCCCTTTGGAACCCATGTCATCAGTGAGGGGAGACCATTGAACCCTTTGAAACCCATGTTCATGAGTGAGGGTGAGACCATAGAACCCTTTGAAATCCATATCGTCAGTGAGGTGAGACAAAAATAACCCTTTGAAACCAATTTAATCAGTGAGGTGAGACCATGGGAGCCCTTTGAAACCAATTTAATCAGTGAAGGTGAGACCATGGAGCACTTTGAAACCATTTAATCAGTGAGGTGAGACCATGGAACCCTTTGAAATCCGATGTTCATCATTGAGGGGAGACCATAGAACCCTTTGGGAAGCCATGTCATCACTGAGGTGAGACTATAGAACCCTTGAAACCCATGTCATGAGTGAGGTGAGACAATATAACCCTTTGAAACCAATTTAATCATTGAGGTGAGACCACCAGAACCCTTTGAAATCCATTCATCAGTGAGGTGAGACAAAATAACCCTTTGAAACCACTTTAATCAGTGAGGTGAGACCACAGAACCCTTTGAAATCCATGTCCTCAGTGAGGTGAGACCATAGAACCCATGTCCTCAGTGAGGTGAGACCATAGAACCCTTTGAAACCAATTTGATCAGTGAGGTGAGACCACATAAACCCTTGAAACCAATTGAATCAGTGAGGTGAGACCATGGAGCCCTTTGAAACCAATTTAATCAGTGAGGTAGACCATAGAACCCTTTGAAACCAATTTAATCAGTGAGGTGAGACCATGGAGCCCTTTGAAACCAATTTAATCAGTGAGGGTGAGCACCATAGAACCCTTTGGAACCCATGTCATCAGTGAGGTGAGACCATAGCACCCTTTGAAAACCCATGTCAATGATGAAGGTGAGACCATAGAACCCTTTGAAATCCATTTCATCAGTGAGGTGAGACAACAGAACCCTTTGAAATCCATGTCATCAGTGAGGTGAGACCATAGAACCCTTGAAACCATTTAATCAGTGAGGTGAGACCATAGAACCCTTTGGAAACCCATGTCATCAGTGAGGGGAGACCATAGAACCCTTTGGAACCCATGTCATCAGTGAGGTGAGACTATAGAACCCTTTGAAACCCATGTCATGAGTGAGGTGAGACCATAGAACCCTTTGAAATCCATGTCATCAGTGAGGTGAGACATATAACCCTTTGAAACCAATTTAATCATGAGGTGAGACCACAGAACCCTTTGAAATCCATATCATCAGTGAGGTGAGACAAAATAACCCTTTGAAACCAATTTAATCAGTGAGGTGAGACCACAGAACCCTTTGAAATCCATGTCCTCATTGAGGTGAGACCATGACCCTTTGAAACCAATTTAATCAGTGAGGTGAGACCACAGAACCATTTGAAAACCATTTAATCAGTGAGGTGAGAACATGGAGCCCTTTGAAACAATTTAATCAGTGAGGTGAGACCATAGAACCCTTTGAAACCAATTTAATCAGTGAGGTGAGACCATGGAGCCCTTTGAAACCAATTTAATCAGTGAGGTGAGACCATAGAACCCTTTGGAACCCATGTCATCAGTGAGGGTAGACCATAGAACCCTTTGGAACCCATGTCATCAGTGAGGTGAGACCATAGCACCCTTTGAAACCAATTTAATCAGTGAGGTGAGACCACAGAACCCTTTGAAACCAATTTAATCACTGAGGTGAGACCACAGAACCCTTTGAAATCCATGTCATCAGTGAGGTGAGACCATAGAACCCTTTGAAACCAATTTAATCAGTGAGGTGAGACCATGGAGCCCTTTGAAACCAATTTAATCAGTGAGGTGAGACCATAGAACCCTTTGAAACCCATGTCATCAGTGAGGGGAGACCATAGAACCCTTTGAAATCCATGTTATCAGTGAGGGAGACCATAGAACCCTTTGAACCATGTCATCAGTGAGGTGAGACTATAGAACCCTTTGAAACCCATGTCATCAGTGAGGTGAGACCATAGAACCCTTTGAAATCCATGTCATCAGTGAGGTGAGACATATAACCCTTTGAAACCAATTTAATCATTGAGGTGAGACCACAGAACCCTTTGAAATCCATATCATCAGTGAGGTGAGACAAAAACCCTTTGAAACCAATTTAATCAGTGAGGTGAGACCACAGAACCCTTTGAAACCAATTTAATCAGTGAGGTGAGACATGGAGCCCTTTGAAACCAATTTAATCAGTGAGGTGAGACCATAGAACCCTTTGAAACCAATTTAATCAGTGAGGTGAGACCATGGAGCCCTTTGAAACCAATTTAATCAGTGAGGTGAGACCATAGAACCCTTTGGAACCCATGTCATCAGTGAGGGTAGACCATAGAACCCTTTGGAACCCATGTCATCAGTGAGGTGAGACCATAGAACCCTTTGAAACCCATGTCATCAGTGAGGTGAGACCATAGAACCCTTTGAAATCCATTCATCAGTGAGGTGAGACAACAGAACCCTTTGAAATCCATGTCATCAGTGAGGTGAGACCATAGAACCCTTGAAACCAATTTAATCAGTGAGGTGAGACCATAGAACCCTTTGGAACCCATGTCATCAGTGAGGGGAGACCATAGAACCCTTTGAACCCATTCATCAGTGAGGTGAGACCATAGAACCCTTTGAAACCCATGTCATCAGTGAGGTGAGACCATAGAACCCTTTGAAATCCATGTCATCAGTGAGGTGAGACATATAACCCTTTGAAACCAATTTAATCATTGAGGTGAGACCACAGAACCCTTTGAAATCCATATCATCAGTGAGGTGAGACAAATAACCCTTTGAAACCAATTTAATCAGTGAGGTGAGACCACAGAACCCTTTGAAATCCATGTCCTCATTGAGGTGAGACCATGAACCCTTTGAAACCAATTTAATCAGTGAGGTGAGACCACAGAACATTTGAAACCAATTTAATCAGTGAGGTGAGAACATGGAGCCCTTTGAAACCAATTTAATCAGTGAGGTGAGACCATAGAACCCTTTGAAACCAATTTAATCAGTGTGAGGTGAGACCATGGAGCCCTTTGAAACCAATTTAATCAGTGAGGTGAGACCATAGAACCCTTTGAAACCCATGTCATCAGTGAGGGTAGACCATAGAACCCTTTGGAACCCATGTCATCAGTGAGGTGAGACCATAGCACCCTTTGAAACCAATTATCAGTGAGGTGAGACCACAGAACCCTTTGAAACCATTTATCAGTGAGGTGAGACCATAGAACCCTTTGAAACCAATTTAATCATGAGGTGAGACCATGGAACCCTTTGGAACCCATGTCATCAGTGAGGGGAGACCATAGAACCCTTTGAACCAATGTCAATCGCGAGGTGAGACCATAGAACCCTTTGAACCCATGTCATCAGTGAGGTGAGACCATAGAACCCTTTGAAATCCATGTCATCAGTGAGGTGAGACAACAGAACCCTTTGAAATCCATGTCATCAGTGAGGTGAGACCATAGAACCCTTTGAAACCCATTTATCAGTGAGGTGAGACCATAGAACCCTTTGGAACCCATGTCATCATGAGGTGAGACCATAGAACCCTTTGAAACCCATGTCATCAGTGAGGTGAGACTATAGAACCCTTTGAAACCAATTTCATGAGTGAGGTGAGACCATAGAACCCTTTGAAATCCATGTCATCAGTGAGGTGAGACAACAGAACCCTTTGAAATCCATGTCATCAGTGAGGTGAGACCATAGACCCTTGAAACCAATTTAATCAGTGAGGTGAGACCATAGAACCCTTTGAAACCCATTTCATCAGTGAGGTGAGACCATTGAACCTTTGAATCCATGTCATCAGTGAGGGGAGACCATAGAACCCTTTGAACCCATGTCATCACTGAGGTGAGACCATAAACCCTTTGAAATCCATGTCATCAGTGAGGTGAGACATATAACCCTTTGAAACCAATTTAATCATTGAGGTGAGACCACAAACCCTTTGAAATCCATATCATCAGTGAGGTGAGACCATGAACCCTTTGAAACCAATTAATCAGTGAGGTGAGACCACAGAACCCTTTGAAACAATTTAATCAGTGAGGTGAGACCATGGGCCCTTTGAAACCCATTTAATCAGTGAGGTGAGACCATAGAACCCTTTGAAACCCATGTCATCAGTGAGGGGAGACCATAGAACCCTTTGAAACCTGTCATCAGTGAGGTGAGACCATAGAACCCTTTGAAACCATGTCATCAGTGAGGTGAGACCATAGAACCCTTGAACCAATTTAATCATCAGTGAGGTGAGACCATAAACCCTTTGAAACCCATTCATCAGTGAGGTGAGACCATAGAACCCTTTGAAACCATTTCATCAGTGAGGTGAGACCATAGAACCCTTTGAAACCCATGTAATCAGTGAGGTGAACCATAGAACCCTTTGAAACCA
>NW_022264354.1:0-30432 GCF_002021735.2 Oncorhynchus kisutch
TGCTGTTCATTGAGATGAAATGAACACCGTGGAGAGTTTTTCAGCAAGTTGCAACATTGAAATGCAGAAATAAAACTTTTCCATAAACGCTCTAAATCATGTTTGATGCACTCTGGATGTCCAATTTTTGCTGTGCTGTTCTAGTGAGATGAATGAACAACGTGGACAGTTTTCAGCAAGTTGCAACATTGAAATGCAGAATAAGCACTTTTCCATAAACAGCTCTAAATTTGTTTGATGCACTCTGGATGTCCAATTTTTTGTTAGGTGTTATGTTGAGATGTTATGAAAACACCGTGGACAGTTTTCAGCAAGTTGCAACATTGAAATGCAGAAATAGCACTTTTCCATAAACAGCTCTAAATCATGTTTGATGCACTCTGGATGTCCATTTTGCTGTGCTGTGTCTAGAGTTGAGATGAAATGAACACCGTGGATAGTTTTCAGCAAGTTGCAACATTGAAATGCAGAAATAAGCACTTTTCCATAACAAGCTCTAAATCATGTTTGATGCACTCTGGATGTCCAATTTTTGCTTGCTGTCTCTAGTTGAGAAAATGAACGCCGTGGATAGTTTTTGCAAGTTGCAACATTGAAATGCAGAAATAAGCACTTTTCCATAAACAGCTCTAAATCATGTTTGAAGCACTCTGGATAAAAATTTTTTGTTATGTTTATCGAGATGTTATGAACACTGAGGACTGTTTTCAGCAAGTTGCAACATTGAAATGCAGAAATAAGCACTTTTCCATAAACAAGCTCTAAATCATGTTTGATGCACTCTGGATGTCCAATTTTTGCTTGCTGTGTCTAGTTGAGATGAAATGAACACCGTGGACAGTTTTCAGCAAGTTGCAACATTGAAATGCAGAAATAAGCACTTTTCCATAAACAAGCTCTAAATCATGTTTGATGCACTCTGGATGTCCATTTTTTGCTGTGCTGTCGTTGAGATGAAATGAACACCGTGGATAGTTTTCAGCAAGTTGCAACATGAAATGCAGAAATAAGCACTTTTCCATAAACAAGCTCTAATCATGTTTGATGCACTCTGGATAAAAATTTTTGTTAGCTGTATTCGAGATGTTATGAAAACACCGTGGACTGTTTTCAGCAAGTTACAACATTGAATGCAGAAATAAGCACTTTTCCATAAACAAGCTCTAAATCATGTTTGATGCACTCTGGATGTCCAATTTTTGCTGTGCTGTGTCTAGTTGAGATGAAATGAACACCGTGGATAGTTTCAGCAAGTTGCAACATTGAAATGCAGAAATAAGCACTTTTCCATAAACAAGCTCTAAATCATGTTTGATGCACTCTGGATGTCCAATTTTTGCTGTGCTGTGTCTAGTTGAGATGAAATGAACACCGTGGACAGTTTTCAGCAAGTTGCAACATTGAAATGCAGAAATAAGCACTTTTCCATAAACAAGCTCTAAATCATGTTTGAAGCACTCTGGATAAAAAAATGTTTTTGTTATGTATATTCGAGATGTTATGAACACACTATGGACTGTTTTCAGCAAGTTACAACATGAAATGCAGAAATAAGCACTTTTCCATAAACAAGCTCTAAATCATGTTTGATGCACTCTGGATGTCCAATTTTTGCTGTGCTGTGTCTAGTTTGAGATGAAATGAACACCGTGGACAGTTTTCAGCAAGTTGCAACATTGAATGCAGAATAAGCACTTTACTTTTCCATAACAAGCTCTAAATCATGTTTGATGCACTCTGGATGTCCAATTTTTGCTTAGCTGTCTATAGTTGAGATGAAATGAACACCGTGGATAGTTTTCAGCAAGTTGCAACATTGAAATGCAGAAATAAGCACTTTTCCATAAACAAGCTCTAAATCATGTTTGATGCACTCTGGATGTCCAATTTTTGCTGTGCTGTGTCTATGTTGAGATGAAATGAACACCGTGGACAGTTTTCAGCAAGTTGCAACATTGAAATGCAGAAATAAGCACTTTTCCATAAACAAGCTCTAAATCATGTTTGATGCACTCTGGATGTCCAATTTTTGCTGTGCTGTTCTAGGTTGAGATGAAATGAACACCGTGGACAGTTTTCAGCAAGTTGCAACATTGAAATGCAGAAATAAGCACTTTTCCATAAACAAGCTCTAAATCTTGTTTGATGCACTCTGGATAAAAATTTTTTTTGTTATGTTTATCGAGATGTTATGAAACACCGTGGACTGTTTTCACAGCAAGTTGCAACATTGAAATGCAGAAATAAGCACTTTTCCATAAACAGCTCTAAATCATGTTTGATGCACTCTGGATGTCCAATTTTTGCTGTCTGTGTCTATTGAGATGAAATGAACGCCGTGGACAGTTTTCAGCAAGTTGCAACATTGAAATGCAGAAATAAGCACTTTTCCATAAACAAGCTCTAAATCATGTTTGATGCACTCTGGATGTCCAATTTTTGCTGTGCTGTCTAGTTGAGATGAAATGAACACCGTGGACAGTTTTCAGCAAGTTGCAACATTGAAATGCAGAAATAAGCACTTTTCCATAAACAAGCTCTAAATCATGTTTGATGCACTCTGGATGTCCAATTTTTGCTTGTTATGTTTATTCGAGATGTTATGAAAACCTGTAGACTGTTTTCAGCAAGTTGCAACATTGAAATGCAGAAATAAGCACTTTTCCATAAACAAGCTCTAAATCATGTTTGATGCACTCTGGATGTCCAATTTTTGCTTGCTGTCTATAGTTGAGATGAAATGACACCGTGGATAGTTTTCAGCAAGTTGCAACATTGAAATGCAGAAATAAGCACTTTTCCATAAACAAGCTCTAAATCATGTTTGATGCACTCTGGATGTCCAATTTTTGCTTGCTGTCTATAGTTGAGATGAAATGAACACCGTGGATAGTTTTCAGCAAGTTGCAACATTGAAATGCAGAAATAAGCACTTTTCCATAAACAAGCTCTAAATCATGTTTGATGCACTCTGGATGTCCAATTTTGCTGTGCTGTGTCTAGTTGAGATGAAATGAACACCGTGGACAGTTTTCAGCAAGTTGCAACATTGAAATGCAGAAATAAGCACTTTTCCATAAACAAGCTCTAAATCATGTTTGATGCACTCTGGATGTCCAATTTTTGCTGTGCTGTGTCTAGTTGAGATGAAATGAACCCGTGGACAGTTTTTCAGCAAGTTGCAACATTGAAATGCAGAAATAAGCACTTTTCCATAAACAAGCTCTAAATCATGTTTGAAGCACTCTGGATAAAAAATTTTTGTTATGTTTATTTCGAGATGTTATGAAAACACTATAGACTGTTTTCAGCAAGTTGCAACATTGAAATGCAGAAATAAGCACTTTTCCATAAACAAGCTCTAAATCATGTTTGATGCACTCTGGATGTCCAATTTTTGCTGTGCTGTGTCTAGTTGAGATGAAATGAACACCGTGGATAGTTTTCAGCAAGTTGCAACATTGAAATGCAGAAATAAGCACTTTTCCATAAACAAGCTCTAAATCATGTTTGATGCACTCTGGATGTCCAATTTTTGCTTGCTGTCTATAGTTGAGATGAAATGAACACCGTGGACTAGTTTTCAGCAAGTTGCAACATTGAAATGCAGAAATAAGCACTTTTCCATAAACAAGCTCTAAATCATGTTTGATGCACTCTGGATAAAAAAATGTTTTTGTTATGTTTATTCGAGATGTTATGAAAACACTGTAGACTGTTTTCAGCAAGTTACAACATTGAAATGCAGAAATAAGCACTTTTCCATAAACAAGCTCTAAATCATGTTTGATGCACTCTGGATGTCCAATTTTTGCTGTGCTGTGTCTAGTTGAGATGAAATGAACACCGTGGATAGTTTTCAGCAAGTTGCAACATTGAAATGCAGAAATAAGCACTTTTCCATAAACAAGCTCTAAATCATGTTTGATGCACTCTGGATGTCCAATTTTTGCTGTGCTGTGTCTAGGTTGAGATGAAATGAACACCGTGGACAGTTTTCAGCAAGTTGCAACATTGAAATGCAGAAATAAGCACTTTTCCATAAACAAGCTCTAAATCATGTTTGATGCACTCTGGATGTCCAATTTTTGCTGTGCTGTGTCTAGTTGAGATGAAATGAACACCGTGGACAGTTTTCAGCAAGTTGCAACATTGAAATGCAGAAATAAGCACTTTTCCATAAACAAGCTCTAAATCATGTTTGAGCACTCTGGATAAAAAATGTTTTTGTTATGTTTATTCGAGATGTTATGAAACCACTGTGGACTGTTTTCAGCAAGTTACAACATTGAAATGCAGAAATAAGCACTTTTCCATAAACAAGCTCTAAATCATGTTTGATGCACTCTGGATGTCCAATTTTTGCTGTGCTGTGTCTAGTTGAGATGAAATGAACACCGTGGATAGTTTTCAGCAAGTTGCAACATTGAAATGCAGAAATAAGCACTTTTCCATAAACAAGCTCTAAATCATGTTTGATGCACTCTGGATGTCCAATTTTTGCTTGCTGTGTCTATAGTTGAGATGAAATGAACACCGTGGATAGTTTTCAGCAAGTTGCAACATTGAAATGCAGAAATAAGCACTTTTCCATAAACAAGCTCTAAATCATGTTTGATGCACTCTGGATGTCCAATTTTTTTGTTATGTTTATTGAGATGTTATGAAAACACTGTAACTGTTTTCAGCAAGTTACAACATTGAAATGCAGAAATAAGCACTTTTCCATAAACAAGCTCTAAATCATGTTTGATGCACTCTGGATGTCCAATTTTTGCTTGCTGTCTATAGTTGAGATGAAATGAACACCGTGGATAGTTTTCAGCAAGTTGCAACATTGAAATGCAGAAATAAGCACTTTTCCATAAACAAGCTCTAAATCATGTTTGATGCACTCTGGATGTCCAATTTTTGCTGTGCTGTGTCTAGTTGAGATGAAATGAACACCGTGGACAGTTTTCAGCAAGTTGCAACATTGAAATGCAGAAATAAGCACTTTTCCATAAACAAGCTCTAAATCATGTTTGATGCACTCTGGATGTCCAATTTTTGCTTGCTGTCTATAGTTGAGATGAAATGAACACCGTGGATAGTTTTCAGCAAGTTGCAACATTGAAATGCAGAAATAAGCACTTTTCCATAAACAAGCTCTAAATCATGTTTGATGCACTCTGGATGTCCAATTTTTGCTGTGCTGTGTCTAGTTGAGATGAATGAACACCGTGGACAGTTTTCAGCAAGTTGCAACATTGAAATGCAGAAATAAGCACTTTTCCATAAACAAGCTCTAAATCATGTTTGATGCACTCTGGATGTCCAATTTTTGCTGTGCTGTGTCTAGTTGAGATGAAATGAACGCCGTGGACAGTTTTCAGCAAGTTGCAACATTGAAATGCAGAAATAAGCACTTTTCCATAAACAAGCTCTAAATCATGTTTGATGCACTCTGGATGTCCAATTTTTGCTGTGCTGTGTCTAGTTGAGATGAAATGAACCCGTGGACAGTTTTCAGCAAGTTGCAACATTGAAATGCAGAAATAAGCACTTTTCCATAAACAAGCTCTAAATCATGTTTGATGCACTCTGGATGTCCAAATTTTTGTTATGTTTATTCGAGATGTTATGAAAACACGTGGACTGTTTCAGCAAGTTGCAACATTGAAATGCAGAAATAAGCACTTTTCCATAAACAAGCTCTAAATCATGTTTGATGCACTCTGGATGTCCAATTTTTGCTGTGCTGTGTCTAGTTGAGATGAAATGAACACCGTGGATAGTTTTCAGCAAGTTGCAACATTGAAATGCAGAAATAAGCACTTTTCCATAAACAAGCTCTAAATCATGTTTGATGCACTCTGGATGTCCAATTTTTGCTTGCTGTGTCTAGTTGAGATGAAATGAACCCGTGGATAGTTTTCAGCAAGTTGCAACATTGAAATGCAGAAATAAGCACTTTTCCATAAACAAGCTCTAAATCATGTTTGAAGCACTCTGGATAAAAAAATTGTTTTGTTATGTTTATTCGAGATGAATGAAAACACTGTGGACTGTTTTCAGCAAGTTGCAACATTGAAATGCAGAAATAAGCACTTTTCCATAAACAAGCTCTAAATCATGTTTGATGCACTCTGGATGTCCAATTTTTGCTGTGCTGTGTCTAGTTGAGATGAAATGAACACCGTGGATAGTTTTCAGCAAGTTGCAACATTGAAATGCAGAAATAAGCACTTTTCCATAAACAAGCTCTAAATCATGTTTGATGCACTCTGGATGTCCAATTTTTGCTTGCTGTCTATAGTTGAGATGAAATGAACACCGTGGATAGTTTTCAGCAAGTTGCAACATTGAAATGCAGAAATAAGCACTTTTCCATAAACAAGCTCTAAATCATGTTTGATGCACTCTGGATGTCCAATTTTTGTTATGTCTATTTGAGATGAAATGAACACCGTGGACAGTTTTCAGCAAGTTGCAACATTGAAATGCAGAAATAAGCACTTTTCCATAAACAAGCTCTAAATCATGTTTGATGCACTCTGGATGTCCAATTTTTGCTGTGCTGTGTCTAGTTGAGATGAAATGAACACCGTGGACAGTTTTCAGCAAGTTGCAACATTGAAATGCAGAAATAAGCACTTTTCCATAAACAAGCTCTAAATCATGTTTGATGCACTCTGGATGTCCAATTTTTGCTGTGCTGTGTCTAGTTGAGATGAAATGAACACCGTGGACAGTTTTCAGCAAGTTGCAACATTGAAATGCAGAAATAAGCACTTTTCCATAAACAAGCTCTAAATCATGTTTGAAGCACTCTGGATGTCCAATTTTTTGTTATGTTTATTGAGATGAAATGAACACCGTGGACTGTTTTCAGCAAGTTGCAACATTGAAATGCAGAAATAAGCACTTTTCCATAAACAAGCTCTAAATCATGTTTGATGCACTCTGGATGTCCAATTTTTGCTGTGCTGTGTCTAGTTGAGATGAAATGAACACCGTGGACAGTTTTCAGCAAGTTGCAACATTGAAATGCAGAAATAAGCACTTTTCCATAAACAAGCTCTAAATCATGTTTGATGCACTCTGGATGTCCAATTTTTGCTTGCTGTCTATAGTTGAGATGAAATGAACACCGTGGATAGTTTTCAGCAAGTTGCAACATTGAAATGCAGAAATAAGCACTTTTCCATAAACAAGCTCTAAATCATGTTTGATGCACTCTGGATGTCCAATTTTTGCTGTGCTGTGTCTAGTTGAGATGAAATGAACACCGTGGACAGTTTTCAGCAAGTTGCAACATTGAAATGCAGAAATAAGCACTTTTCCATAAACAAGCTCTAAATCATGTTTGATGCACTCTGGATGTCCAATTTTTGCTGTGCTGTGTCTAGGTTGAGATGAAATGAACACCGTGGACAGTTTTCAGCAAGTTGCAACATTGAAATGCAGAAATAAGCACTTTTCCATAAACAAGCTCTAAATCATGTTTGAAGCACTCTGGATAAAAAAATGTTTTGTTATGTTTATTCGAGATGTTATGAAAACACTGTGGACTGTTTTCAGCAAGTTGCAACATTGAAATGCAGAAATAAGCACTTTTCCATAAACAAGCTCTAAATCATGTTTGATGCACTCTGGATGTCCAATTTTTGCTGTGCTGTGTCTAGTTGAGATGAAATGAACACCGTGGATAGTTTTCAGCAAGTTGCAACATTGAAATGCAGAAATAAGCACTTTTCCATAAACAAGCTCTAAATCATGTTTGATGCACTCTGGATGTCCAATTTTTGCTTGCTGTGTATAGTTGAGATGAAATGAACACCGTGGACAGTTTTCAGCAAGTTGCAACATTGAAATGCAGAAATAAGCACTTTTCCATAAACAAGCTCTAAATCATGTTTGATGCACTCTGGATAAAAAATTTTTTTGTTATGTTTATTCGAGATGTTATGAAAACACGTGGACTGTTTTCAGCAAGTTGCAACATTGAAATGCAGAAATAAGCACTTTTCCATAAACAAGCTCTAAATCATGTTTGATGCACTCTGGATGTCCAATTTTTGCTTGCTGTCTATAGTTGAGATGAAATGAACACCGTGGACAGTTTTCAGCAAGTTGCAACATTGAAATGCAGAAATAAGCACTTTTCCATAAACAAGCTCTAAATCATGTTTGATGCACTCTGGATGTCCAATTTTTGCTGTGCTGTGTCTAGTTGAGATGAAATGAACACCGTGGACAGTTTTCAGCAAGTTGCAACATTGAAATGCAGAAATAAGCACTTTTCCATAAACAAGCTCTAAATCATGTTTGATGCACTCTGGATGTCCAATTTTTGCTGTGCTGTGTCTAGTTGAGATGAAATGAACACCGTGGACAGTTTTCAGCAAGTTGCAACATTGAAATGCAGAAATAAGCACTTTTCCATAAACAAGCTCTAAATCATGTTTGATGCACTCTGGATGTCCAATTTTTGCTGTGCTGTGTCTAGTTGAGATGAAATGAACACCGTGGACAGTTTTCAGCAAGTTGCAACATTGAAATGCAGAAATAAGCACTTTTCCATAAACAAGCTCTAAATCATGTTTGATGCACTCTGGATAAAAAATGTTTTTGTTATGTTTATTCGAGATGTTATGAAAACACTGTGGACTGTTTTCAGCAAGTTGCAACATTGAAATGCAGAAATAAGCACTTTTCCATAAACAAGCTCTAAATCATGTTTGATGCACTCTGGATGTCCAATTTTTGCTTGCTGTCTATAGTTGAGATGAAATGAACACCGTGGATAGTTTTCAGCAAGTTGCAACATTGAAATGCAGAAATAAGCACTTTTCCATAAACAAGCTCTAAATTATGTTTGATGCACTCTGGATGTCCAATTTTTGCTTAGCTGTGTATAGTTGAGATGAAATGAACACCGTGGATAGTTTTCAGCAAGTTGCAACATTGAAATGCAGAAATAAGCACTTTTCCATAAACAAGCTCTAAATCATGTTTGATGCACTCTGGATGTCCAATTTTTGCTGTGCTGTGTCTAGTTGAGATGAAATGAACACCGTGGACAGTTTTCAGCAAGTTGCAACATTGAAATGCAGAAATAAGCACTTTTCCATAAACAAGCTCTAAATCATGTTTGATGCACTCTGGATAAAAAATGTTTTTGTTATGTTTATTCGAGATGAGATGAAAACACCGTGGACTGTTTTCAGCAAGTTGCAACATTGAAATGCAGAAATAAGCACTTTTCCATAAACAAGCTCTAAATCATGTTTGATGCACTCTGGATGTCCAATTTTTGCTGTGCTGTCTCTAGTTGAGATGAAATGAACACCGTGGACAGTTTTCAGCAAGTTGCAACATTGAAATGCAGAAATAAGCACTTTTCCATAAACAAGCTCTAAATCATGTTTGATGCACTCTGGATGTCCAATTTTTGCTGTGCTGTGTCTAGTTGAGATGAAATGAACACCGTGGACAGTTTTCAGCAAGTTGCAACATTGAAATGCAGAAATAAGCACTTTTCCATAAACAAGCTCTAAATCATGTTTGATGCACTCTGGATGTCCAATTTTTGCTGTGCTGTGTCTAGTTGAGATGAAATGAACACCGTGGACAGTTTTCAGCAAGTTGCAACATTGAAATGCAGAAATAAGCACTTTTCCATAAACAAGCTCTAAATCATGTTTGATGCACTCTGGATGTCCAATTTTTGCTTGCTGTCTAGTTGAGATGAAATGAACACCGTGGACAGTTTTCAGCAAGTTGCAACATTGAAATGCAGAAATAAGCACTTTTCCATAAACAAGCTCTAAATCATGTTTGATGCACTCTGGATGTCCAATTTTTGCTGTGCTGTGTCTAGTTGAGATGAAATGAACACCGTGGACAGTTTTCAGCAAGTTGCAACATTGAAATGCAGAAATAAGCACTTTTCCATAAACAAGCTCTAAATCATGTTTGATGCACTCTGGATAAAAAAAACTTTTTTGTTATGTTTATTCGAGATGTTATGAAACACTGTGGACTGTTTTCAGCAAGTTGCAACATTGAAATGCAGAAATAAGCACTTTTCCATAAACAAGCTCTAAATCATGTTTGATGCACTCTGGATGTCCAATTTTTGCTTGCTGTCTATAGTTGAGATGAAATGAACACCGTGGACAGTTTTCAGCAAGTTGCAACATTGAAATGCAGAAATAAGCACTTTTCCATAAACAAGCTCTAAATCATGTTTGATGCACTCTGGATGTCCAATTTTTGCTGTGCTGTGTCTAGTTGAGATGAAATGAACACCGTGGACAGTTTTCAGCAAGTTGCAACATTGAAATGCAGAAATAAGCACTTTTCCATAAACAAGCTCTAAATCATGTTTGATGCACTCTGGATGTCCAATTTTTGCTGTGCTGTGTCTAGGTTGAGATGAAATGAACACCGTGGACAGTTTTCAGCAAGTTGCAACATTGAAATGCAGAAATAAGCACTTTTCCATAAACAAGCTCTAAATCATGTTTGATGCACTCTGGATGTCCAATTTTTGCTTGCTGTCTATAGTTGAGATGAAATGAACACCGTGGACAGTTTTCAGCAAGTTGCAACATTGAAATGCAGAAATAAGCACTTTTCCATAAACAAGCTCTAAATCATGTTTGATGCACTCTGGATGTCCAATTTTTGCTGTGCTGTGTCTAGTTGAGATGAAATGAACACCGTGGACAGTTTTCAGCAAGTTGCAACATTGAAATGCAGAAATAAGCACTTTTCCATAAACAAGCTCTAAATCATGTTTGATGCACTCTGGATGTCCAATTTTTGCTGTGCTGTGTCTAGTTGAGATGAAATGAACACCGTGGACAGTTTTCAGCAAGTTGCAACATTGAAATGCAGAAATAAGCACTTTTCCATAAACAAGCTCTAAATCATGTTTGATGCACTCTGGATGTCCAATTTTTGCTGTGCTGTGTCTAGTTGAGATGAAATGAACACCGTGGACAGTTTTCAGCAAGTTGCAACATTGAAATGCAGAAATAAGCACTTTTCCATAAACAAGCTCTAAATCATGTTTGATGCACTCTGGATAAAAAATGTTTTTGTTATGTTTATTCGAGATGTTATGAAAACACTGTGGACTGTTTTCAGCAAGTTGCAACATTGAAATGCAGAAATAAGCACTTTTCCATAAACAAGCTCTAAATCATGTTTGATGCACTCTGGATGTCCAATTTTTGCTGTGCTGTGTCTAGTTGAGATGAAATGAACACCGTGGATAGTTTTCAGCAAGTTGCAACATTGAAATGCAGAAATAAGCACTTTTCCATAAACAAGCTCTAAATCATGTTTGATGCACTCTGGATGTCCAATTTTTGCTTGCTGTCTATAGTTGAGATGAAATGAACACCGTGGATAGTTTTCAGCAAGTTGCAACATTGAAATGCAGAAATAAGCACTTTTCCATAAACAAGCTCTAAATCATGTTTGATGCACTCTGGATGTCCAATTTTTGCTGTGCTGTGTCTAGTTGAGATGAAATGAACACCGTGGACAGTTTTCAGCAAGTTGCAACATTGAAATGCAGAAATAAGCACTTTTCCATAAACAAGCTCTAAATCATGTTTGATGCACTCTGGATGTCCAATTTTTGCTGTGCTGTGTCTAGTTGAGATGAAATGAACACCGTGGACAGTTTTCAGCAAGTTGCAACATTGAAATGCAGAAATAAGCACTTTTCCATAAACAAGCTCTAAATCATGTTTGAAGCACTCTCGATGAAAAATGTTTTTGTTATGTTTATTCGAGATGTTATGAAAACACTGTTGACTGTTTTCAGCAAGTTGCAACATTGAAATGCAGAAATAAGCACTTTTCCATAAACAAGCTCTAAATCATGTTTGATGCACTCTGGATGTCCAATTTTTGCTGTGCTGTGTCTAGTTGAGATGAAATGAACACCGTGGATAGTTTTCAGCAAGTTGCAACATTGAAATGCAGAAATAAGCACTTTTCCATAAACAAGCTCTAAATCATGTTTGATGCACTCTGGATGTCCAATTTTTGCTGTGCTGTCTATAGTTGAGATGAAATGAACACCGTGGACAGTTTTCAGCAAGTTGCAACATTGAAATGCAGAAATAAGCACTTTTCCATAAACAAGCTCTAAATCATGTTTGATGCACTCTGGATATCCAATTTTTGCTGTGCTGTGTCTAGTTGAGATGAAATGAACACCGTGGACAGTTTTCAGCAAGTTGCAACATTGAAATGCAGAAATAAGCACTTTTCCATAAACAAGCTCTAAATCATGTTTGATGCACTCTGGATGTCCAATTTTTGCTGTGCTGTGTCTAGTTGAGATGAATGAACACCGTGGACAGTTTTCAGCAAGTTGCAACATTGAAATGCAGAAATAAGCACTTTTCCATAAACAAGCTCTAAATCATGTTTGATGCACTCTGGATGTCCAATTTTTGCTGTGCTGTGTCTAGTTGAGATGAAATGAACACCGTGGACAGTTTTCAGCAAGTTGCAACATTGAAATGCAGAAATAAGCACTTTTCCATAAACAAGCTCTAAATCATGTTTGATGCACTCTGGATGTCCAATTTTTGCTGTGCTGTGTCTAGTTGAGATGAAATGAACACCGTGGACAGTTTTCAGCAAGTTGCAACATTGAAATGCAGAAATAAGCACTTTTCCATAAACAAGCTCTAAATCATGTTTGATGCACTCTGGATAAAAAATTTTTTGTTATGTTTATTCGAGATGTTATGAAAACACTGTGGACTGTTTTCAGCAAGTTGCAACATTGAAATGCAGAAATAAGCACTTTTCCATAAACAAGCTCTAAATCATGTTTGATGCACTCTGGATGTCCAATTTTTGCTGTGCTGTCTATAGTTGAGATGAAATGAACACCGTGGATAGTTTTCAGCAAGTTGCAACATTGAAATGCAGAAATAAGCACTTTTCCATAAACAAGCTCTAAATCATGTTTGATGCACTCTGGATGTCCAATTTTTGCTGTGCTGTGTCTAGTTGAGATGAAATGAACACCGTGGACAGTTTTCAGCAAGTTGCAACATTGAAATGCAGAAATAAGCACTTTTCCATAAACAAGCTCTAAATCATGTTTGATGCACTCTGGATGTCCAATTTTTGCTGTGCTGTGTCTAGTTGAGATGAAATGAACACCGTGGACAGTTTTCAGCAAGTTGCAACATTGAAATGCAGAAATAAGCACTTTTCCATAAACAAGCTCTAAATCATGTTTGATGCACTCTGGATGTCCAATTTTTGCTGTGCTGTCTCTAGTTGAGATGAAATGAACACCGTGGACAGTTTTCAGCAAGTTGCAACATTGAAATGCAGAAATAAGCACTTTTCCATAAACAAGCTCTAAATCATGTTTGATGCACTCTGGATGTCCAATTTTTGCTGTGCTGTGTCTAGTTGAGATGAAATGAACACCGTGGACAGTTTTCAGCAAGTTGCAACATTGAAATGCAGAAATAAGCACTTTTCCATAAACAAGCTCTAAATCATGTTTGATGCACTCTGGATGTCCAATTTTTGCTGTGCTGTGTCTAGTTGAGATGAAATGAACACCGTGGACAGTTTTCAGCAAGTTGCAACATTGAAATGCAGAAATAAGCACTTTTCCATAAACAAGCTCTAAATCATGTTTGATGCACTCTGGATGTCCAATTTTTGCTGTGCTGTGTCTAGTTGAGATGAAATGAACACCGTGGACAGTTTTCAGCAAGTTGCAACATTGAAATGCAGAAATAAGCACTTTTCCATAAACAAGCTCTAAATCATGTTTGATGCACTCTGGATGTCCAATTTTTGCTGTGCTGTGTCTAGTTGAGATGAAATGAACACCGTGGACAGTTTTCAGCAAGTTGCAACATTGAAATGCAGAAATAAGCACTTTTCCATAAACAAGCTCTAAATCATGTTTGATGCACTCTGGATGTCCAATTTTTGCTTGCTGTCTATGTTGAGATGAAATGAACACCGTGGACAGTTTTCAGCAAGTTGCAACATTGAAATGCAGAAATAAGCACTTTTCCATAAACAAGCTCTAAATCATGTTTGATGCACTCTGGATGTCCAATTTTTGCTGTGCTGTGTCTAGTTGAGATGAAATGAACACCGTGGACAGTTTTCAGCAAGTTGCAACATTGAAATGCAGAAATAAGCACTTTTCCATAAACAAGCTCTAAATCATGTTTGATGCACTCTGGATGTCCAATTTTTGCTGTGCTGTGTCTAGTTGAGATGAAATGAACACCGTGGACAGTTTTCAGCAAGTTGCAACATTGAAATGCAGAAATAAGCACTTTTCCATAAACAAGCTCTAAATCATGTTTGATGCACTCTGGATGTCCAATTTTTGCTGTGCTGTGTCTAGTTGAGATGAAATGAACACCGTGGACAGTTTTCAGCAAGTTGCAACATTGAAATGCAGAAATAAGCACTTTTCCATAAACAAGCTCTAAATCATGTTTGAAGCACTCTGGATAAAAAATTTTTTGTTATGTTTATTCGAGATGTTATGAAACACTGTGGACTGTTTTCAGCAAGTTGCAACATTGAAATGCAGAAATAAGCACTTTTCCATAAACAAGCTCTAAATCATGTTTGATGCACTCTGGATGTCCAATTTTTGCTGTGCTGTGTCTAGTTGAGATGAAATGAACACCGTGGATAGTTTTCAGCAAGTTGCAACATTGAAATGCAGAAATAAGCACTTTTCCATAAACAAGCTCTAAATCATGTTTGATGCACTCTGGATGTCCAATTTTTGCTTGCTGTCTATAGTTGAGATGAAATGAACACCGTGGACAGTTTTCAGCAAGTTGCAACATTGAAATGCAGAAATAAGCACTTTTCCATAAACAAGCTCTAAATCATGTTTGAAGCACTCTGGATAAAAAATGTTTTTGTTATGTTTATTCGAGATGTTATGAAAACACTGTGGACTGTTTTCAGCAAGTTACAACATTGAAATGCAGAAATAAGCACTTTTCCATAAACAAGCTCTAAATCATGTTTGATGCACTCTGGATGTCCAATTTTTGCTTAGCTGTCTATAGTTGAGATGAAATGAACACCGTGGATAGTTTTCAGCAAGTTGCAACATTGAAATGCAGAAATAAGCACTTTTCCATAAACAAGCTCTAAATCATGTTTGATGCACTCTGGATGTCCAATTTTTGCTTGCTGTCTATAGTTGAGATGAAATGAACACCGTGGACAGTTTTCAGCAAGTTGCAACATTGAAATGCAGAAATAAGCACTTTTCCATAAACAAGCTCTAAATCATGTTTGATGCACTCTGGATGTCCAATTTTTGCTGTGCTGTGTCTAGGTTGAGATGAAATGAACACCGTGGACAGTTTTCAGCAAGTTGCAACATTGAAATGCAGAAATAAGCACTTTTCCATAAACAAGCTCTAAATCATGTTTGATGCACTCTGGATAAAACATTTTTTTGTTATGTTTATTCGAGATGTTTTGAAAACACTGTTGACTGTTTTCAGCAAGTTGCAACATTGAAATGCAGAAATAAGCACTTTTCCATAAACAAGCTCTAAATCATGTTTGATGCACTCTGGATGTCCAATTTTTGCTTGCTGTCTATAGTTGAGATGAAATGAACACCGTGGACAGTTTTCAGCAAGTTGCAACATTGAAATGCAGAAATAAGCACTTTTCCATAAACAAGCTCTAAATCATGTTTGATGCACTCTGGATGTCCAATTTTTGCTGTGCTGTGTCTAGTTGAGATGAAATGAACACCGTGGACAGTTTTCAGCAAGTTGCAACATTGAAATGCAGAAATAAGCACTTTTCCATAAACAAGCTCTAAATCATGTTTGATGCACTCTGGATGTCCAATTTTTGCTGTGCTGTGTCTAGTTGAGATGAAATGAACACCGTGGACAGTTTTCAGCAAGTTGCAACATTGAAATGCAGAAATAAGCACTTTTCCATAAACAAGCTCTAAATCATGTTTGATGCACTCTGGGTGTCCAATTTTTTGCTTAGCTGTCTATAGTTGAGATGAAATGAACACCGTGGATAGTTTTCAGCAAGTTGCAACATTGAAATGCAGAAATAAGCACTTTTCCATAAACAAGCTCTAAATCATGTTTGATGCACTCTGGATGTCCAATTTTTGCTGTGCTGTGTCTAGTTGAGATGAAATGAACACCGTGGACAGTTTTCAGCAAGTTGCAACATTGAAATGCAGAAATAAGCACTTTTCCATAAACAAGCTCTAAATCATGTTTGATGCACTCTGGATGTCCAATTTTTGCTGTGCTGTGTCTAGTTGAGATGAAATGAACACCGTGGACAGTTTTCAGCAAGTTGCAACATTGAAATGCAGAAATAAGCACTTTTCCATAAACAAGCTCTAAATCATGTTTGATGCACTCTGGATGTCCAATTTTTGCTGTGCTGTGTCTAGTTGAGATGAAATGAACACCGTGGACAGTTTTCAGCAAGTTGCAACATTGAAATGCAGAAATAAGCACTTTTCCATAAACAAGCTCTAAATCATGTTTGATGCACTCTGGATGTCCAATTTTTGCTGTGCTGTGTCTAGTTGAGATGAAATGAACACCGTGGACAGTTTTCAGCAAGTTGCAACATTGAAATGCAGAAATAAGCACTTTTCCATAAACAAGCTCTAAATCATGTTTGATGCACTCTGGATGTCCAATTTTTGCTTGCTGTCTATAGTTGAGATGAAATGAACACCGTGGACAGTTTTCAGCAAGTTGCAACATTGAAATGCAGAAATAAGCACTTTTCCATAAACAAGCTCTAAATCATGTTTGATGCACTCTGGATGTCCAATTTTTGCTGTGCTGTGTCTAGTTGAGATGAAATGAACACCGTGGACAGTTTTCAGCAAGTTGCAACATTGAAATGCAGAAATAAGCACTTTTCCATAAACAAGCTCTAAATCATGTTTGATGCACTCTGGATGTCCAATTTTTGCTGTGCTGTGTCTAGTTGAGATGAAATGAACACCGTGGACAGTTTTCAGCAAGTTGCAACATTGAAATGCAGAAATAAGCACTTTTCCATAAACAAGCTCTAAATCATGTTTGAAGCACTCTGGATAAAAAATGTTTTTGTTATGTTTATTCGAGATGTTATGAAAACACATGGACTGTTTTCAGCAAGTTGCAACATTGAAATGCAGAAATAAGCACTTTTCCATAAACAAGCTCTAAATCATGTTTGATGCACTCTGGATGTCCAATTTTTGCTGTGCTGTGTCTAGTTGAGATGAAATGAACACCGTGGATAGTTTTCAGCAAGTTGCAACATTGAAATGCAGAAATAAGCACTTTTCCATAAACAAGCTCTAAATCATGTTTGATGCACTCTGGATGTCCAATTTTTGCTTGCTGTGTATAGTTGAGATGAAATGAACACCGTGGACAGTTTTCAGCAAGTTGCAACATTGAAATGCAGAAATAAGCACTTTTCCATAAACAAGCTCTAAATCATGTTTGATGCACTCTGGATAAAAAATGTTTTTGTTATGTTTATTCGAGATGTTATGAAAACACTGTGGACTGTTTTCAGCAAGTTGCAACATTGAAATGCAGAAATAAGCACTTTTCCATAAACAAGCTCTAAATCATGTTTGATGCACTCTGGATGTCCAATTTTTGCTTGCTGTCTTAGTTGAGATGAAATGAACACCGTGGACAGTTTTCAGCAAGTTGCAACATTGAAATGCAGAAATAAGCACTTTTCCATAAACAAGCTCTAAATCATGTTTGATGCACTCTGGATGTCCAATTTTTGCTGTGCTGTGTCTAGTTGAGATGAAATGAACACCGTGGACAGTTTTCAGCAAGTTGCAACATTGAAATGCAGAAATAAGCACTTTTCCATAAACAAGCTCTAAATCATGTTTGATGCACTCTGGATGTCCAATTTTTGCTGTGCTGTGTCTAGTTGAGATGAAATGAACACCGTGGACAGTTTTCAGCAAGTTGCAACATTGAAATGCAGAAATAAGCACTTTTCCATAAACAAGCTCTAAATCATGTTTGATGCACTCTGGATGTCCAATTTTTGCTTGTGCTGTCTATAGTTGAGATGAAATGAACACCGTGGACAGTTTTCAGCAAGTTGCAACATTGAAATGCAGAAATAAGCACTTTTCCATAAACAAGCTCTAAATCATGTTTGATGCACTCTGGATGTCCAATTTTTGCTGTGCTGTGTCTAGTTGAGATGAAATGAACACCGTGGACAGTTTTCAGCAAGTTGCAACATTGAAATGCAGAAATAAGCACTTTTCCATAAACAAGCTCTAAATCATGTTTGAAGCACTCTGGATAAAAAATGTTTTTGTTATGTTTATTCGAGATGTTATGAAAACACGTGGACTGTTTTCAGCAAGTTGCAACATTGAAATGCAGAAATAAGCACTTTTCCATAAACAAGCTCTAAATCATGTTTGATGCACTCTGGATGTCCAATTTTTGCTGTGCTGTGTCTAGTTGAGATGAAATGAACACCGTGGACAGTTTTCAGCAAGTTGCAACATTGAAATGCAGAAATAAGCACTTTTCCATAAACAAGCTCTAAATCATGTTTGATGCACTCTGGATGTCCAATTTTTGCTGTGCTGTGTCTAGTTGAGATGAAATGAACACCGTGGACAGTTTTCAGCAAGTTGCAACATTGAAATGCAGAAATAAGCACTTTTCCATAAACAAGCTCTAAATCATGTTTGATGCACTCTGGATAAAAAATGTTTTTGTTATGTTTATTCGAGATGTTATGAAAACACTGTGGACTGTTTTCAGCAAGTTACAACATTGAAATGCAGAAATAAGCACTTTTCCATAAACAAGCTCTAAATCATGTTTGATGCACTCTGGATGTCCAATTTTTGCTTGCTGTCTATAGTTGAGATGAAATGAACACCGTGGATAGTTTTCAGCAAGTTGCAACATTGAAATGCAGAAATAAGCACTTTTCCATAAACAAGCTCTAAATCATGTTTGATGCACTCTGGATGTCCAATTTTTGCTGTGCTGTGTCTAGTTGAGATGAAATGAACACCGTGGACAGTTTTCAGCAAGTTGCAACATTGAAATGCAGAAATAAGCACTTTTCCATAAACAAGCTCTAAATCATGTTTGATGCACTCTGGATGTCCAATTTTTGCTGTGCTGTGTCTAGTTGAGATGAAATGAACACCGTGGACAGTTTTCAGCAAGTTGCAACATTGAAATGCAGAAATAAGCACTTTTCCATAAACAAGCTCTAAATCATGTTTGATGCACTCTGGATGTCCAATTTTTGCTTGCTGTCTATAGTTGAGATGAAATGAACACCGTGGACAGTTTTCAGCAAGTTGCAACATTGAAATGCAGAAATAAGCACTTTTCCATAAACAAGCTCTAAATCATGTTTGATGCACTCTGGATGTCCAATTTTTGCTGTGCTGTGTCTAGTTGAGATGAAATGAACACCGTGGACAGTTTTCAGCAAGTTGCAACATTGAAATGCAGAAATAAGCACTTTTCCATAAACAAGCTCTAAATCATGTTTGATGCACTCTGGATAAAAAATTTTTGTTATGTTTATTCGAGATGTTATGAAAACACTGTGGACTGTTTTCAGCAAGTTGCAACATTGAAATGCAGAAATAAGCACTTTTCCATAAACAAGCTCTAAATCATGTTTGATGCACTCTGGATGTCCAATTTTTGCTGTGCTGTGTCTAGTTGAGATGAAATGAACACCGTGGACAGTTTTCAGCAAGTTGCAACATTGAAATGCAGAAATAAGCACTTTTCCATAAACAAGCTCTAAATCATGTTTGATGCACTCTGGATGTCCAATTTTTGCTGTGCTGTCTATAGTTGAGATGAAATGAACTCCGTGGACAGTTTTCAGCAAGTTGCAACATTGAAATGCAGAAATAAGCACTTTTCCATAAACAAGCTCTAAATCATGTTTGAAGCACTCTGGATAAAAAATTTTTTGTTATGTTATTCGAGATGTTATGAAAACACTGTGGACTGTTTTCAGCAAGTTACAACATTGAAATGCAGAAATAAGCACTTTTCCATAAACAAGCTCTAAATCATGTTTGATGCACTCTGGATGTCCAATTTTTGCTTGCTGTCTATAGTTGAGATGAAATGAACACCGTGGACAGTTTTCAGCAAGTTGCAACATTGAAATGCAGAAATAAGCACTTTTCCATAAACAAGCTCTAAATCATGTTTGATGCACTCTGGATGTCCAATTTTTGCTTGCTGTCTATAGTTGAGATGAAATGAACACCGTGGACAGTTTTCAGCAAGTTGCAACATTGAAATGCAGAAATAAGCACTTTTCCATAAACAAGCTCTAAATCATGTTTGATGCACTCTGGATGTCCAATTTTTGCTGTGCTGTGTCTAGTTGAGATGAAATGAACACCGTGGACAGTTTTCAGCAAGTTGCAACATTGAAATGCAGAAATAAGCACTTTTCCATAAACAAGCTCTAAATCATGTTTGAAGCACTCTGGATAAAAAATGTTTTTGTTATGTTTATTCGAGATGTTATGAAAACACTGTGGACTGTTTTCAGCAAGTTACAACATTGAAATGCAGAAATAAGCACTTTTCCATAAACAAGCTCTAAATCATGTTTGCATGGCACTCTGGATGTCCAATTTTTGCTGTGCGTGTCTAGTTGAGATGAAATGAACTCCGTGGGACAGTTTTCAGCAAGTTGCAACAGTGCAAATACGAGAAATAAGCACTTTTCCATAAACAAGCTCTAAATCATGTTTGATGCACTCTGGATGTCCAATTTTTGCTGTGCTGTGTATAGTTGAGATGAAATTGAACACCGTGGATAGTTTTCAGCAAGTTGCAACATGGAAATACAGAAATAAGCACTTTTCCATAAACAAGCTCTAAATCATGTTTTGATGCACGCCTGGATGTCCAATTTTTGCTGTGCTGTCTACTAGTTGAGATGCAATGAACGCCCGTGGACAGTTTTCAGCAAGTTGCAACATTGAAATGCAGAAATAAGCACTTTCCATAAACAAGCTCTAAATCATGTTTGATGGCACTCTGGATGTCCAATTTTTGCTGTGCTGTGTCTAGGTTGAGATGAAATTGAACGCCGTGGACAGTTTTCAGCAAGTTGCAACATTGAAATGCAGAAATAAGCACTTTTCCATAAACAAGCTCTAAATCATGTTTGATGCACTCTGGATGTCCAATTTTTGCTGTGCTGTGTCTAGGTTTGAGATGAAATGAACAGCCGTGGACAGTTTTCAGCAAGTTGCAACATTGAAATGCAGAAAATAAGCACTTTCCATACAACAAGCTCTAAATCATGTTTGATGCACTCTGGATGTCCAATTTTTGCTGTGCTGTGTCTAGGTTGAGATGAAATGAACAGCCGTGGACAGTTTTCAGCAAGTTGCAACATGGAAATGCAGAAATAAGCACTTTTCCATAAACAAGCTCTAAATCATGTTTGATGCACTCTGGATGTCCAATTTTTGCTGTAGCTGTGTCTAGGTTGAGATGAAATGAACACCGTGGACAGTTTTCAGCAAGTTGCAACATTGAAATGCAGAAATAAGCACTTTTCCATAACAAGCTCTAAATCATGTTTGATGCACTCTGGATGTCCAATTTTTGCTGTGCTGTGTCTAGGTTGAGATGAAATGAACGCCGTGGACAGTTTCAGCAAGTTGCAACATTGAAATGCAGAAATAAGCACTTTTCCATAAACAAGCTCTAAATCATGTTTGATGCACCTCTGGATGTCCAATTTTTGCTGTGCTGTCTATAGTTGAGATGAAATGACACCGTGGACAGTTTTCAGCAAGTTGCAACATTGAAATGCAGAAATAAGCACTTTTCCATAAACAAGCTCTAAATCATGTTTGATGCACTCTGGATGTCCAATTTTTGCTGTGCTGTGTCTATAGGTTGAGATGAAATGAACTCCGTGGACTAGTTTTTCAGCAAGTTGCAACATTGAAATGCAGAAATAAGCACTTTTCCATAAACAAGCTCTAAATCATGTTTGATGCACTCTGGATGTCCAATTTTTGCTGGTGCTGTTCTATAGTTGAGATGAAATGAACCCGTGGACAGTTTTCAGCAGTTGCAACATGGAAATACAGAATAAGCACTTTTTCCATAAACAAGCTCTAAAGCATGTTTTGATGCACTCTGGATGTCCAATTTTTGCTGTGGCTTGTCTATAGTTGAGATGAATAACACCGTGGACAGTTTTCAGTCAAGTTGCAGACATTGAAATGCAGAATAAGACTTTTCCATACAAGCTCTAATCATGTTTGATGCACTCTGGATGTCCAATTTTGCTGCGCTGTGTCTAGGTTGAGATGAATGAACGCCGTGGACAGTTTTCAGCAAGTTGCAACATTGAAAATGCAGAAATAAGCACTTTTCCATAAACAAGCTCTAAATCTGTTTGATGCACTCTGGATGTCCAATTTTTGCTTAGCTGTGCTATAGTTGAGATGAAATGAACACCGTGGATAGTTTTCAGCAAGTTGCAACATTGAAATGCAGAAATAAGCACTTTTCCATAAACAAGCTCTAATCATGTTTGATGCACTCTGGATGTCCAATTTTTGCTGTGCTGTCTAGTTGAGATGAAATGAACACCGTGGACAGTTTTCAGCAAGTTGCAACATTGAAAATGCAGAAATAAGCACTTTTCCATAAACAAGCTCTAAATCATGTTTGATGCACTCTGGATGTCCAATTTTTTGCTGTGCTGTGTCTAGGTTGAGATGAAATGAACACCGTGGACAGTTTCAGCAAGTTGCAACATTGAAATGCAGAAATAAGCACTTTTCCATAAACAAGCTCTAAATCATGTTTGATGCACTCTGGATGTCCAATTTTTGCTGTGCTGTGTCTAGGTTGAGATGAATGAACGCCGTGGACAGTTTTCAGCAAGTTGCAACATTGAAATGCAGAAATAAGCACTTTTCCATAAACAAGCTCTAAATCTTGTTTGAATGCACTCTGGATGTCCAATTTTTGCTGTAGCTGTCTATTAGTTGAGATGAATGAACACGTGGACAGTTTTCAGCAAGTTGCAACATGAAATGCAGAAATAAGCACTTTTCCATAAACAAGCTCTAAATCATGTTTGATGCACTCTGGATGTCCAATTTTTGCTTAGCTGTCTATAGTTGAGATGAAATGAACACCGTGGATAGTTTTTAGCAAGTTGCAACATTGAAATGCAGAAATAAGCACTTTTCCATAAACAAGCTCTAAATCATGTTTGATGCACTCTGGATGTCCAATTTTTGCTGTGCTGTGTCTAGGTTGAGATGAAATGAACACCGTGGACAGTTTTCAGCAAGTTGCAACATTGAAATGCAGAAATAAGCACTTTTCCATAAACAAGCTCTAAATATGTTTGATGCACTCTGGATGTCCAATTTTTGCTGTGCTGTGTCTAGGTTGAGATGAAATGAACGCCGTGGACAGTTTTCAGCAAGTTGCAACATTGAAATGCAGAAATAAGCACTTTTCCATAAACAAGCTCTAAATCTTGTTTGAAGCACTCTGGATAAAAAAATGTTTTTGTTATGTTTATTCGAGATGTTATGAAAACACTATCGACTGTTTTCAGCAAGTTACAACAGTGAAATGCAGAAATAAGCACTTTTCCATAAACAAGCTCTAAATCATGTTTGATGCACTCTGGATGTCCAATTTTTGCTGTGCTGTGTCTAGGTTGAGATGAAATGAACGCCGTGGACAGTTTTCAGCAAGTTGCAACATTGAAATGCAGAAATAAGCACTTTTCCATAAACAAGCTCTAAATCTTGTTTGAAGCACTCTGGATGTCCAATTTTTGCTTAGCTGTCTATAGTTGAGATGAAATGAACACCGTGGATAGTTTTCAGCAAGTTGCAACATTGAAATGCAGAAATAAGCACTTTTCCATAAACAAGTCTTGTTTGAAGCACTCTGGATGTCCAATTTTTGCTTAGCTGTCTATAGTTGAGATGAAATGAACACCGTGGATAGTTTTTAGCAAGTTGCAACATTGAAATGCAGAAATAAGCACTTTTCCATAAACAAGCTCTAAATCATGTTTGATGCACTCTGGATGTCCAATTTTTGCTGTGCTGTGTCTAGGTTGAGATGAAATGAACACCGTGGACAGTTTTCAGCAAGTTGCAACATTGAAATGCAGAAATAAGCACTTTTCCATAAACAAGCTCTAAATAATGTTTGATGCACTCTGGATGTCCAATTTTTGCTGTGCTGTGTCTAGGTTGAGATGAAATGAACGCCGTGGACAGTTTTCAGCAAGTTGCAACATTGAAATGCAGAAATAAGCACTTTTCCATAAACAAGCTCTAAATCTTGTTTGAAGCACTCTGGATAAAAAAATGTTTTGTTATGTTTATTCGAGATGTTATGAAAACACTATCGACTGTTTTCAGCAAGTTACAACAGTGAAATGCAGAAATAAGCACTTTTCCATAAACAAGCTCTAAATCATGTTTGATGCACTCTGGATGTCCAATTTTTGCTTAGCTGTCTATAGTTGAGATGAAATGAACGCCGTGGACAGTTTTCAGCAAGTTGCAACAATGAAATGCAGAAATAAGCACTTTTCCATAAACAAGCTCTAAATCATGTTTGATGCACTCTGGATGACCAATTTTTGCTGTGCTGTGTCTAGGTTGAGATGAAATGAACACCGTGGACAGTTTTCAGCAAGTTGCAACATTGAAATGCAGAAATAAGCACTTTTCCATAAACAAGCTCTAAATCATGTTTGATGCACTCTGGATGTCCAATTTTTGCTGTGCTGTGTCTACGTTGAGATGAAATGAACGCCGTGGACAGTTTTCAGCAAGTTGCAACATTGAAATGCAGAAATAAGCACTTTTCCATAAACAAGCTCTAAATCTTGTTTGAAGCACTCTGGATGTCCAATTTTTGCTTAGCTGTCTATAGTTGAGATGAAATGAACACCGTGGATAGTTTTCAGCAAGTTGCAACATTGAAATGCAGAAATAAGCACTTTTCCATAAACAAGCTCTAAATCTTGTTTGAAGCACTCTGGATGTCCAATTTTTGCTTAGCTGTCTATGGTTGAGATGAAATGAACACCGTGGATAGTTTTTAGCAAGTTGCAACATTGAAATGCAGAAATAAGCACTTTTCCATAAACAAGCTCTAAATCATGTTTGATGCACTCTGGATGTCCAATTTTTGCTGTGCTGTGTCTAGGTTGAGATGAAATGAACACCGTGGACAGTTTTCAGCAAGTTGCAACATTGAAATGCAGAAATAAGCACTTTTCCATAAACAAGCTCTAAATCATGTTTGATGCACTCTGGATGTCCAATTTTTGCTGTGCTGTGTCTAGGTTGAGATGAAATGAACGCCGTGGACAGTTTTCAGCAAGTTGCAACATTGAAATGCAGAAATAAGCACTTTTCCATAAACAAGCTCTAAATCATGTTGATGCACTCTGGATGTCCAATTTTTGCTGTGCTGTCTATAGTTGAGAATGAAATGAACGACCGTGGACAGTTTTCAGCAAGTTGCAAACATTGAAAATGCAGAAATAAGCACTTTTCCATAAACAAGCTCTAAATCATGTTTGATGCACTCTGGATGTCCAATTTTTGCTGTGCTGTCTATAGTTGAGATGAAATGAACGCCGTGGACAGTTTTCAGCAAGTTGCAACATTGAAATGCAGAAATAAGCACTTTTCCATAAACAAGCTCTAAATCATGTTTGATGCACTCTGGATGTCCAATTTTTGCTGTGCTGTCTATAGTTGAGATGAAATGAACGCGTGGACAGTTTTCAGCAAGTTGCAACATGGAAATACAGAAATAAGCACTTTTCCATAAACAAGCTCTAAATCATGTTTGATGCACTCTGGATGTCCAATTTTGCTAGTGCTGTCTATAGTTGAAGATGAAATTGAACACTGTGGACAGTTTCGAGCAAGTTGCCAACATGGAAATACAGAAATAAGCACTTTTCCATAAACAAGCTCTAAATCATGTTTGATGCACTCTGGATGGTCCAGTTATTGCTGGTGCTGTCTATAGTTGAGATGAAATGAACGCCGTGGACAGTTTTCAGCAAGTTGCAACATGGAAATACAGAAATAAGCACTTTTCCATAAACAAGCTCTAAATCATGTTTGATGCACTCTGGATGGTCCAATTTTTTGCTGTGCTGTGTAGTTGAGATGAAATGAACGCCGTGGACAGTTTTCAGCAAGTTGCAACATTGAAATGGCAAGAAATAAGCACTTTTCCATAAACAAGCTCTAAATCATGTTTGATGCACTCTGGATTCCAATTTTTGCGTGTGCTGTGTCTAGGTTGAGATGAAATGAACATTGTGGACAGTTTTCAGCAAGTTGCAACATTGAAATGCAGAAATAAGCACTTTTCCAAAACAAGCTCTAAATCATGTTTGATGCACTCTGGATGTCCAATTTTTGCTGTGCTGTTCTATGTTGAGATGAAATGAACACCGTGGACAGTTTTCAGCAAGTTGCAACATGGAATGCAGAAATAAGCACTTTTCCATAAACAAGCTCTAAATCATGTTTGATGCACTCTGGATGTCCAATTTTTGCTCGCCGCTGTCTATATTGAGATGAATTGAACGCTTGGACAGTTTTCAGCAAGTTGCAACATGAAATGCAGAAATAAGCACTTTTCCATAAACAAGCTCTAAATCATGTTTGATGCACTCATGGATGTCCAATTTTTGCTTGCTGTCTATAGTTGAGATGAAATGAACGCCGTGGACAGTTTTCAGCAAGTTGCAACATTGAAATGCAGAAATAAGCACTTTTCCATAAACAAGCTCTAAATCATGTTTGATGCACTCTGGATGTCCAATTTTTGCTGTGCTGTGTCTAGGTTGAGATGAAATGAACACCGTGGACAGTTTTCAGCAAGTTGCAACATTGAAATGCAGAAATAAGCACTTTTCCATAAACAAGCTCTAAATCATGTTTGATGCACTCTGGATGTCCAATTTTTGCTGTGCTGTGCTCTAGGTTGAGATGAAATGAACGCCGTGGACTAGTTTTCAGCAAGTTGCAACATTGAAATGCAGAAATAAGCACTTTTCCATAAACAAGCTCTAAATCATGTTTGATGCACTCTGGATGTCCAATTTTTGCTGTGCTGTGTCTAGGTTGAGATGAAATGAACACCGTGGACTAGTTTCAGCAAGTTGCAACATTGAAATGCAGAAATAAGCACTTTTCCATAAACAAGCTCTAAATCATGTTTGATGCACTCTGGATGTCAATTTTGCCTGTGCTGTGTCTAGGTTGAGATGAATGAACACCGTGGATAGTTTTCAGCAAGTTGCAACATTGAAATGCAGAAATAAGCACTTTTCCATAACAAGCTCTAAATCATGTTTGAAGCACTCTGGATGTCCAATTTTTGCTTAGCTGTCTATAGTTGAGATGAAATGAAACACCGTGGACTAGTTTTCAGCAAGTTGCAACATTGAAATGCAGAAATAAGCACTTTTCCATAAACAAGCTCTAAATCATGTTTGATGCACTCTGGATGTCCAATTTTTGCTGTGCTGTGTCTAGGTTGAGATGAAATGAACGCCGTGGACAGTTTTCAGCAAGTTGCAACACTGAAATGCAGAAATAAGCACTTTTCCATAAACAAGCTCTAAATCATGTTTGATGCACTCTGGATGTCCAATTTTGCTGTGCGGTGGTCTAGGTTGAGATGAAATGAACAGCCGTGGACAGTTTCAGCACGTTGCAACATTGAAAGAGCAGAAATAAGCACTTTCCATAAACAAGCTCTAAATCATGTTTGAGCACTCTGGATGTCCAATTTTTTGACTTAGCTGTTCTAGGTTGAGATGAAATGAACACCGTGGACTAGTTTTTCAGCAAGTTGCAACATTGAAATGCAGAAATAAGCACTTTTTCCATAAACAAGCTCTAAATCATGTTTGATGCACTCTGGATGTCCCAATTTTTGCTGTAGCTGTCTCTAGGTTGAGATGAAATGAACACCGTGGATAGTTTTCAGCAAGTTGCAACATTGAAATGCAGAAATAAGCACTTTTCCATAAACAAGCTCTAAATCTTGTTTGAAGCACTCTGGATAAAAATGTTTTGTTATGTTTATTCGAGATGTCATGAAAACCTATTGACTGTTTCAGCAAGTTACAACAGTGAAATGCAGAAATAGCACTTTTCCATAAACAAGCCTCTAAATCATGTTGATGCACTCTGGATGTCCAATTTTTGCTGTGCTGTGTCTAGGTTGAGATGAAATGAACACCGTGGACAGTTTTCAGCAAGTTGCAACATTGAAATGCAGAAATAAGCACTTTTCCATAAACAAGCTCTAAATCATGTTTGATGCACTCTGGATGTCCAATTTTTGCTGTGCTGTCTATAGTTGAGATGAAATGAACACGTGGATAGTTTTCAGCCAAGTTGCAACATTGAAATGCAGAAATAAGCACTTTTCCATAAACAAGCTCTAAATCATGTTTGATGCACTCTGGATGTCCAATTTTTGCTGTGCTGTGTCTAGGTTGAGATGAAATGAACGCCGTGGACAGTTTTCAGCAAGTTGCAACATTGAAATGCAGAAATAAGCACTTTTCCATAAACAAGCTCTAAATCTTGTTTGAAGCACTCTGGATAAAAAAATGTTTTTGTTATGTTTATTCGAGATGTTATGAAAACACTATAGACTGTTTTCAGCAAGTTACAACAATTGAAATGCAGAAATAAGCACTTTTTCCATAAACAGCTCTAAATCATGTTTGATGCACTCTGGATGTCCAATTTTTGCTTATGTGTCTATAGTTGAGATGAAATGAACACCGTGGATAGTTTTCAGCAAGTTGCAACATTGAAATGCAGAAATAAGCACTTTTCCATAAACAAGCTCTAAATCATGTTTGATGCACTCTGGATGTCCATTTTTGCTGTAGCTGTCTATAGTTTGAGATGAAATGAACGCCGTGGACAGTTTTCAGCAAGTTGCAACATTGAAATGCAGAAATAAGCACTTTTCCATAAACAAGCTCTAAATCATGTTTGATGCACTCTGGATGTCCAATTTTTGCTTGCTGTGTCTAGGTTGAGATGAATGAACACCGTGGACAGTTTTTCAGCAAGTTGCAACATTGAAATGCAGAAATAAGCACTTTTCCATAAACAAGCTCTAAATCATGTTTGATGCACTCTGGATGTCCAATTTTTGCTGTGCTGTGTCTAGTTGAGATGAAATGAACGCCGTGGACAGTTTTCAGCAAGTTGCAACATTGAAATGCAGAAATAAGCACTTTTCCATAAACAAGCTCTAAATCATGTTTGATGCACTCTGGATGTCCAATTTTTGCTGTGCTGTGTCTAGGTTGAGATGAAATGACGCCCCGTGGACAGTTTTCAGCAAGTTGCAACATTGAAATGCAGAAATAAGCACTTTTCCATAAACAAGCTCTAAATCATGTTTGATGCACTCTGGATGTCCAATTTTTGCTGTTGGCTGTGTCTAGGTTGAGATGAATGAACCATGTGGACTGTTTTCAGCAAGTTGCAACATTGAAATGCAGAAATAAGCACTTTCCATAAACAGCTCTAAATCATGTTTTGATGCACTCTGGATGTCCAATTTTGCTGTGCTGTGTCTAGGTTGAGATGAAATGAACACCGTGGACAGTTTTCAGCAAGTTGCACAACATGAAATGCAGAAATAAGCACTTTTCCATAAACAAGCTCTAAATCATGTTTTGAATGCACTCTGGATGTCCAATTTTTGTTGCTGTGCTGTCTAGTTGAGATGAAATGAACACCGTGGATAGTTTTTCAGCAAGTTGCAACTTGAAATGCCGAAAATAATGCCACTTTTCCTATGAACATCAGCTCTAACAATCATGTTGGATGCACGCAGTGGATGTCCAATTTTTGCTGTGCTGTGTCTAGTTGAGCATGAACATGAACACCGTGGATAGTTTTTCAGCAAGTTGCAACATTGACAATGCAGAAGCAGAAATTAGCACCGTTTCCATAAACAAGCTCGTAACATCATGTTTGGAAAGGCACTCTGGATAAAAAAATGTTTTTGTTATGTTTATTCGATGATGTTATGAGAAACACTGTATACTGTTTTTCAGCAAGTTACAACATTGAAATGCAGACATAAGCACTTTTCCATAACAAGCTCTAAATCACCTGTTTGATGCACCTCTGGATGTCCCCTAATTTTACTGTGCCTGTGTCTAGGTGAGATGAAATGAACGCCGTGGACAGTTTTTCAGCAAGTTGCAACATTGAAATGCAGAAATAAGCACTTTTTCCATAAACAAGCTCTAAATCTTTTG
>NW_022264355.1:0-30439 GCF_002021735.2 Oncorhynchus kisutch
TCTCTTGGCCATGCAAATGAACTGAATCCCCCAAAAAACATTTCCACTGCATTTCAGCCATGCACAAAGGGACAAGCTGACATCATGTCAGTGATTCTCTCGTTAACACAGGTGTGAATGTTGACGAGGACAATGCTGGAGATCACTCTTTCATTCTGATTGAGTTTGAATAACAGACTGGAAGCTTCAAAAGGAGGATGGTGCTGGAATCATTGTTCTTCCTCTGTCAACCATGCTTATCTGCAAGGAAACATGTGCCGTCATCATTGAATTGCACAAAAAGGGCTTCACAGGCAAGGATATTGCTGCCAGTAAGATTGCACCTAAATCAACCAGTTAGCGGATCATCAAGAACTTCAAGGAGAGCAGTTCAATTGTTGTGAAGAAGGCTTCAGGGCGCCCTAGAAAGTCCAGCAAGCGCCAGGACCGTCTCCTAAAGTTGATTCAGCTGCAGGATCGGGGCACCACCAGTACAGAGCTTGCTCAGAAATGGCAGCAGGCAGGTGTGAGTGCATTTGCACGCACAGTGAGGCGAAGACTTTTGGAGGATGGCCTGGTGTCAAGAAGGGCAGCAAAGAAGCCACTTCTCTCAAGGAAAAACTATTTTGCAAAAGGTACAGGGATTGGACTGCTGAGGACGGGGTAAAGTCATTTTCTTTAATGAATCCCCTTTCCGATTGTTTGGGGCATCTGGAAAAAAGCTTGTCTGGAGAAGACAAGGTGAGCGCTACCATCAGTCCTGTACTTTGTTGAAGCACCTTTGGCAGCGATTAGAGCCTTGAGTCTTCTCTATCACATTCCCTGGCCCAGGCCACCTGGGGCCCTCCAATACCACCAGCCATGTCTCAGAGCCCCTAGGGCCCTCCCATGACACGTCATACTCTTTTGTCCAGACAGCATCAGATACATGGTCTACACATACGGAGACAGAGAGGTGCTGTTTCACTGTCCAGACAGCATCAGATATAGGGTCTACGAATACTTAGACAGCGGGTCACCAGGACCAGGCCCCCTAGGGCCCTCCCGTACCGCAATCCCTTGCCCAAGGCCCCCTAGGACCCTCCCGTACCGCATTCCCTGGCCAAGGCCCCCTAGGGCTCTCCCATACCACATTCACTGGCCCAGGCTCCCTATGTGACAATACAGAGGCGGATGCAAGATGCAAGCAACGATGGTTTAATGAATACAGTTTACAGCAGCAACAGGACAGACTGACTGTACTCAGACGGAATCCGACCCAGGGACTAGGGCGCATCTTCCGATGATAGCGTGCTGAGAAATCCAGGGGAGTGTGTCCGGATGTGTAGGAGGGAGCACAGCAGATAATCCACACAAGGGCGGTGAGAGATGAGTACGGACACACGACACAAAACTCAGAGAAGTAACAACGATCTGACAACAAGAAACACTGGTTACAGAACATATAAAGGGAAGATAAGTGATTCCAGCTGGCACAGACAATCAGGCTGAGATTGGGAACCACGCCCACACAAACACGGGAGAGAGAGAGAGAGAGAGAGAGAGAGAGAGGAGAGAGGAGAGAGAGAGAGAGAGGGAGGCAGTGGATTCATGAACCGTGACAATACCCCCCCCCCTAGGAACGCCTCTTGGCGTTCCCAGGCGAATTTACCTGTCGATTGAAATCATCGATAAGGGAGTGATCCAGAATGTCCCTAGCAGGTACCCAACTTCTCTCCTCCGGGCCGTAACCCTCCCAGTCCACCAGGTACTGGAATCCGCGTCCCCTCCTTCTAGAGTCCAAATAACGATTGACAGAAAAGGTGGGTTCCCCATCAACAAGTCGTGGCGGCGGGGGAACCGGGACCGGCGGGTTAATGCGTGCCTGAAACACAGGTTTTATTTTAGACACATGAAAGGTAGGATGAATTCTCCTATACGCCGGAGGAAGCTTGAGCCAGACCGCCACCGGACTAATGATCCTGGTGACTTTGAACGGGCCGATAAATTTGGGGGCACAGCTTGTTCGAAACGGATCGGAGTGGAATGTTCTTAGTAGAAAGCCACACTCTTGGCCAACGAAGTATACCGGAGGCTCGACCGGTGGCGATCGGCCTTAGCCTTGGTGCGCGCCCCCACCCGGAGAGAAGAGTCTCACGGGCTTGCTCCATGCGTGACGGCACCTTTGGATGAAAGCGTGAGCGGAGGGAACAGTGACCTCGGACTCGTACTGGAGAAAGATAGGTGGTGGTAACCTAAACTACACTCAAACGGAGAGAGACCCGTGGCTGCCACTGGCAACGAATGTGAGCGTACTCAACCATAGAGTTGTGACTCCAGGAAGAGGATTCTTAGAAACCAAACATCGCAACACTCTCTCAAATTCTGGTGGCCCTCTCCGTTGACCGTTGCTCTGGGGATGAAACCCTGAAGACAGGCTGACACTCGCTCCCAGTAACCTACAAAACTCTTGCCAAAACTTGGACACAAATTGGGGCCCCCTGTCAGAAACTACGTCCATCGGCAGGCCATGTAAGCGAAAGACGTGATCCACGACAGTTACCGCTGTCTCCTTGGCAGATGGTAATTTAGGCAAGGAATAAAATGAGCCGCCCCTTCGAGAACCGGTCCACCACGGTCAAAACAACCGTCTTGCCCTGGGAGGGCGGGGAGGGCGGTAACAAAATCTAGCGCGATGTGGGACCAGGGTCTCGACGGGGACCGACAGCGGGTTGGAGTAACCCATCTGGGGGTCGATTAGAAGTCTTCCCAGTGGCACAAACCGAGCAAGCCAAGACAAACTGTGAATGTCACGAGCCCATCAGTGGCCACCAAAAGCGTTGCTTAACCAAAAGCTAGTGCGGCTGACTCCTGGATGACACGCTACGTTGGAGCAATGTCCCCACCGAATAACATCGGACCGACACCCCTCCGGCACAAACAACCGATTAGGCGGGGCAACCGGGCGGAGGCGTTACCCCTTCTAAGGCCGTTTTGACCCTCGATTCAACCTCCCATGTGAGTGTGGAGACCACTAGGGTCCCGGGTAGGATGCACTCGGGAGTGGATGGCGTTCGGAATGGTCAAAAATGCGAGAAAGGGAATCGGGTTGACATTCTTGGAACCCGGGCGATACGAGAGAGAGAAGTCAAAACGTCCGAAAAAGCGTGCCCACCGCGCCTGCCTGGAGTTGAGTCGCTTGGCGGTTCTGATATATTCTAAATTCTTGTGATCGGTCCAAACTATAAAAGGTACCCACGAACCCTCTAACCAATGGCGCCACTCCTCCAGTGCTAACTTCACTGCCAACAACTCTCTGTTGCCAATGTCGTAGTTGCGTTCCGCAGGTGATAACCGATGGGAAAGGAACGCGCAAGGGTGCATCTTGTCGTCAGAAGAGGAACGTTGGGAAAGTACCGCACCTACCCCCACCTCTGAAGCGTCCACCTCCACCACGAACTGACGCGAGGGATCGGGAGCAATGAGGATGGGAGCCGAAAACAAAGCGGCTCTTGAGTTTGGTGAATGCAGCCTCGGCTGTATCGGACCACCTTAACGTCACTCTGGGGAGGTTAAGGCGGTAAGAGGAGCGACTATCTGGCTAAAGTTGCGAACGAAACGCCGGTAGAAATTGGCGAATCCCAGAAACCTCTGTAGGGCCTTACGGGAATCTGGGCTTGGCCAATCCACCACAGCCTTAACCTTGTCAGGATCCATGCGAATACCTTCAGTCGAGACGATGTAACCTAGGAATGGAACGGATTGTGCATGAAAAATGCATTTCTCCGCCTTGACAAAAGTCCATTCTCCAACAACCTCTGAAGCACTCGTCTGACGTGCTGAACGTGTTCCTGGAGAGAAGAAGAAAAAATCAGTATGTCATCCAGGTAAACATATATGAACTGATCAATCATATCTCTCAGCACGTCATTGACGAGTGCCTGGAAACCGCTGGGGAGTTGGATAGCCAAAAGGCATGACCAAATATTCGAAGTGCCCTCTGGGGGTGTTAAACGTGGTCTTCCATTCGTCCCCCCCCCTTATGCGAACCAAATGATATGCATTCCGTAAATCCAACTTAGTGAACACGGATGCTCCCTGTAAACCTTTCAAAGGCTGAGGACATCAACGGTAAGGGATAGGTATCTTCACTGTGATGTTATTCAACCCACGGTAATCAATGCAAGGACGCAGAGAACCGTCCTTCTTCCCCACAAAGAAGAACCGGCCCCCGCTGGAGAAGAGGAAGGACGAATGAATCCAGATGCCAGAGAATCAGAGATGTATCTCTCCATAGCCTCCCTCTCAGGAACAGAGAGTGAATATAACTTGCCTTTAGGCGGAGACTCACCTGGCAATAATTCTATTGCACAGTCATAGGGACGATGCGGAGGAAGAGAAGCAGCACGGGACTTACTGAACACCTCCTTCAGGTCGAGGTATTCAACGGGCACGTTAGACAAATCCACTGCCTCCTCTAGAAACACAGAATCAGACACAGACGAACAAGCAGACACCAAACAGGACTCAAGGCACTTGTTACTCCACATGGATATAGAGTTATGACCCCAGTCAACTCTGGGGTTGTGTTGGGTGAGCCAAGGGTGGCCGAGAACTAATGGTGCAAGGGGTGAGTCCATGAGTAGAAATGATAGTGTCTCAGTGTGATTGCCAGAAGTGATGAGTGTGATAGGTTCAGTGGTGTGAGAAATGTTAGGGAGTTCTTGACCATTGAGAGCGTTGACGGATATCTTGTGCGAGAGTGAGGTGATAGGAATCTGGAGTTTGTGAGCGAGCTTGAAGTCCATGAAATTACCCTCTGCTCCTGAATCCAGTAAGGCTTGGGTGTCGTGCGTGTGGTTGGCCCATCTTAGTCTTACCGGGAGGAGAGTAGATGATGAGGTCTTCTCTGTGGTGACACCACCCGATAGTAGCCTCAAGCTTACTACCGGGCCTGATCTTTTACCGGGCAGGAGTGGATAAAGTGGCCCGCTCTACCACAGTAGAGACAGAGTCCTTGGGATCTCAGCCTCTCCCTCTCTTCCCGGGAGAGGCGAGCTCTCCCCAGCTGCATGGGTTCGTGAGCGGAGGCTGAACTGGCCGTGTTCCCGCCGCTGGCATGCCAGCCCTCCGTGTCGTTATACGGTCTGTTAGGGCATGCTCGGTGGCCAATACGACTCAGACGAGCGTCGACCCTCAAGGCTAGTTCCACTAGTCCATTTAAATTCCTGGGAAGGTCCAGAACATAAATCTCCTTCTGGATCCGGTCCTCCAGCCCATGCAGGAACATGTCCCACTGCGCCTCCTCGTTCCACTGACACTCTGCGGCCAGAGTGCGGAATTGGATGGAGTATTCCGATACTGAACGGTCTCCTTGGCGAAGGTCAGCGAGTAGTCTGGCCGCCTCCCTACCCGCCACGGCCCGATCGAAGACCCTTCTCATCTCCTCGGAGAGTGTCTGGAAAGAGGTGCAGCATGGGTCCTGGTTCGCCCACACCGCCGTTCCCCAAAGAGCCGCTTTGCCTGATAGCAGTGTGAGTACGAATGCTACCTTAGACTGTTCACGGTTGAAGGTCCGTGGCTGCAACGAGAATTGCATGGAACATCTCGTAAGAAAAGCTCTGCAATAGTCAGGATCACCTGAATAACCCTCTGGTGTCGGTAGCCGTGGCTCTAGCTGGGAATCCGGCTCTGGCGGGGCGGGTTGAACTGCCGGTGTAGGTGGCGCAGCGAGACCCCTCAGATGTGTAATTGTTGGGTCAGCTGGATACCTGCGTCACAAGGGCTTGTACTGCCTGACCTGTGCTGGAGATGTTCTCCTCTTGTTGATCCATTCTCGTGATACTGCGGGAAATGAATTCGGTCAGACTCGTTGAACTCGCTGCATCCATGGTCTGGTCAGATCGTTCTGTGACAATACAGAGGCGGATGCAAGATGCAAGCAACGATGGTTTAATGAATACAGTTTACAGCAGCAACAGGACAGACTGACTGTACTCAGGACGGAATCCGACCCAGGGACTAGGGCGCATCTTTCCGATGATAGCGTGCTGAGAAATCCAGGGAGTGTGTCCGGATGTGTAGGAGGGAGCACAGCAGATAATCCACACAAGGGCGGGTGAGAGATGAGTACGGACACCACGACACAAACTCAGAGAAGTAACAACGATCTGACAACAAGAAACACTGGTTACAGAACATATAAAGGGAAGATAAGTGATTCCAGCTGGCACAGACAATCAGGCTGAGATTGGGAACCACGCCCACACAAACACGGGAGAGAGAGAGAGAGAGAGAGAGAGGCAGAGAGGAGAGAGAGAGAGGAGGGAGGCAGTGGATTCATGAACCGTGACACCCTAGGGCCCTCCAAAACAACATTCCCTGTCCCAGGCCCCCTAGAGCCATCCCTTGCCACATTCCCTAGCCCAGGCCACCTAGAGCCCTCTAAAACCCACCTGCCCTGTCTCAGACTTCCAAGGGCCCTCCCATACCACCGGCCCTGGTCCAGGCACCCCTAATGTCCCAAGTGACACCCTATTCCCTATATAGTGCACTAACTTTGACCGGGCCCCATAAAGTGTCACGATACAGCATCTTCTACAGCATCTTCTAAATGTGTGTTGAGAAACACTCCTGGTGGAGAACTGAGGAAGTGCACCTAAACCATCTAAACTAGCCACTTATAACAGTATCATTACCATCTGTCTGATATCAAATGGTTCATAGCAAAGTGTTGTTGAAGTGGTTGAAGACAGGTGCAGGTGTATAGAGCTGTAGTCAGTATTATATGAGAGGATCAGAGAGGGTTTTTGTAGAGGAGAGAGGGTATAGTGAAACACTGTGCTTCACTAGCAGCACAGAAATACACTGCACTGTCTTCAGCTTCTGTCACTTTGGGAAAATGTAGATACGCCATTTTATTAGCTGCAGCATCTCCACTGACATCAAAACGCCCTTTAACGGAATCTTCCACAGTTGGACTGGTGTTCCACACATACCCAATGAGTTTCAGAGCAGTGTTTTGGGCTGACTGTTGGTACCACAGTATCATGTTGTAATTTGAAACAGTGTGGCTGCAGGTGAGATTAACTTTGTCTTCAGGTCCTTTTAGTATTGCAGCAGGAGTCTGGTGAACTTTGTCTGTTTGTGACAGCCCTGTGGATGAAAACAGACCATATGAAAGATACAGTATTACTCAGCATATTGACAGCAATATATTTCAGTAGTAAATCTATCTTTCATGAGGGATTTAGTACCTGTCACCCATAGTGGTAGAGTTGCTACATGTATGAGAAGCTTGATCATGTTGATGGTTCTGGAGAGAAGAGTCACATGGACAAGGAGAAAGGGTTTTCAGATAGTCAGAGATGTCATGTCATCTAGTGGGAGTGTCAAATGTATGTCAGCATCCCAAATGTCACCCTATTCCCTTTCTAGTGCACTACTTTAGACCAGAGCCATAGGGGGGAAAGGAGAACAAGTCAACAGAGAAGGGGAGCTGAACTGAGCTGCCGGAGGGGAAGGAAATGACATCACTTTGACGTCAGAACTTGTGTTGATATTCAAGCAGATCCCTTGTTCACCTACAGGTCTCCTGTTCAACTTAAAGGTGTATTGTGGAACATACCGGTATCTACATCATTAAAGACTTTTTAGTCTTTAGATCTGATCTGTGTTATAGATTCTGCAGCCTTCAAACTAGACACAGGATGTAATTTGAGGTTTGATATCAACTTCCTCCATGTGCTCAGACATCTACAGCAGTGGACAGCAGGTGTGCTGGGTGTTGATGTACACTGCAGTTATGGAGGAAAGGATCAGAAGGGGCTTTTGGAGAAGAGAGAAGGGGATCTACATCACTGGACTGACTTCAGATCAGAACAGTAATACACTGCACTGACTTCAGGTCAGAACAGTAGTACAATGCACTGACTTCAGACCAGAACTGTGAGAGTGAGAGAGAGAGAGAGAGATAGAGAGAGAGAGAGAGAGATAGGGGAGAGATAGAGTGAGTGAGAGAGAGAGAGAGAGAGATAGAGACCCTCTTCAACATATATATCAACGAATTGGCGAGGGCACTAGAAAAGTCTGCAGCACCCGGCCTCCCCCTGCTAGAATCCGAAGTCAAATGTCTGCTGTTTGCTGATGATCTGGTGCTTCTGTCACCAACCAAGGAGGGCCTACAGCAGCACCTAGATCTTATGCACAGATTCTGTCAGACCTGGGCCCTGACAGTAAATCTCAGTAAGACCAAAATAATGGTGTTCCAAAAAAGGTCCAGTCACCAGGACCACAAATACAAATTCCATCTAGACACTGTTGCCCTAGAGCACACAAAAAACTATACATACCTTGGCCTAAACATCAGCACCACAGGTAACTTCCACAAAGCTGTGAACGATCTGAGAGACAAGGCAAGAAGGGCATTCTATGCCATCAAAAGAAACATACATTTCAACATACCAATTAGGATTTGGCAAAAAATACTTGAATCAGTCATAGAGCCCATTGCCCTTTATGGTTGTGAGGTCTGGGGTCCGCTCACCAACCAAGACTTCACAAAATGGGACAAACACCAAATTGAGACTCTGCATGCAGAATTCTGCAAAAATATCCTCCGTGTACAACGTAGAACACCAAATAATGCATGCAGAGCAGAATTAGGCCGATACCCACTAATTATCAAAATCCAGAAAAGACCTGTTAAATTCTACAACCACCTAAAAGGAAGCGATTCACAAACCTTCCATAACAAAGCCATCAGCTACAGAGAGATGAACCTGGAGAAGAGTCCCCTAAGCAAGCTGGTCCTGGGGCTCTGTTCACAAACACAAACACACACTACAGAGCCCCAGGACAGCAGCACAATTAGACCCAACCAAATCATGAGAAAACAAAAAGATAACTACTTAACACATTGGAAAGAATTAACAAAAAAACAGAGCAAACTAGAATGCTATTTGGCCCTACACAGAGAGTACACAGCGGCAGAATACCTGACCACTGTGACTGACCCAACATTAAGGAAAGCCTTGACTATGTACAGACTCAGTGAGCATAGCCTTGCTATTGAGAAAGGCCGCCGTAGGCAGACATGGCTCTCAAGAGAAGACAGGCTATGTGCTCACTGCCCACAAAATAAGGTGGAAACTGAGCTGCACTTCCTAACCTCCTGCCCAATGTATGACCATATTAGAGAGACATATTTCCCTCAGATTACACAGATCCACAAAGAATTCGAAAACAAATCCAATTTTGAAAAACTCCCATATCTACTGGGTGAAATTCCACAGTGTGCCATCACAGCAGCAAGATTTGTGACCTGTTGCCACGAGAAAAGGGCAACCAGTGAAGAACAAACACCATTGTAAACACAACCCATATTTATGCTTATTTATTTTATCTTGTGTCCTTTAGCCATTTGTACATTGTTAGAACACTGTATATATATATAATATGACATTTGTAATGTCTTTACTGTTTTGAAACTTCTGTATGTGTAATGTTTACTGTTAATTTTTGTTGTTTTTCACTTTATATATTCACTTTGTATGTTGTCTACCTCACTTGCTTTGGCAATGTTAACACATGTTTCCCATGCCAATAAAGCCATTGAATTGAATTGAATTGAGCGAGAGGGGAGAGATAGAGAGAGAGGGGAGAGATAGAGAGAGAGAGAGGGGAGAGATAGAGAGAGAGAGAGAGAGAGAGAGAGAGAGAGAGAGAGAGAGAGAGAGAGAGGGGAGAGATAGAAATGGAGTAATGGAATATGACATTGTAACATTGCATAATGTATGTTAATGAGTGGTGACAGTAAACTGTAAATACTGGTATACTGTACTAGGACAGATATCACCTTATGCCATCATCCATCTGTGTTTATTCATTGGCATTGAGTCAAAGTCAAACCTCAGATGCAGGTGTTCTGAGCCGTGGTCTAATATTACCATCAGACAGGGTTTTAGTAGAGAACAGGAGGAAGTCTACATCACTGTGTTGGCTGGCTGCACAGTAATAAACTGCACAGTGTTCAGGTCCTCTCAGACTCAATAGATGAAGATAAGCCTCTTTCCCACCATCTCCACTCACATTGAAGTGCTTTTCAAATGATTTCTCCATGGTTATTAACTTGGTATATGCATAACCAATGAGTTTCATAGCAGTGTCTCCTGCTGACTGTTTGTACCATAGTATCACGTAGTAGTTAGAGATCGTATGGCTGCAGGTGAGTTGAACGTCTCCTCCAGGACCTTCTGTTAGTGCCACAGGCCTCTGATGAACCATGCTACTAAACACCTGCCCTGTGGACAGAGAGAGAGAGAGAGAGGAGAGAGAGAGAGAGGGAGAGAGAGAAGAGGGGAGAGAAGGAGAGAGAGAGAGGAGAGAGGGAGAGAGAGAGACAGAGAGAGGAGAGAAGGTGATAGAGAAAGAGAGGAGAGACGGAGAGAGGAGAGAAGTTGAGAAAGATGGAGCAAGAGAAAGGATATTTTATTCAGTTTGATAACATTCGTAGTATCGTTATGCTTCTCATCTTAAGTGATGTAATACCTGTCACCCAGAGTGGTAGAGCTGCCAGGTGAATCAGAACTCTGAACATCATGATGAAGAAAAAGATAATGATGAAGATGATGAATATGCTGAGGAAGACGATGATGATGTGATATGAGTGTCTCCTGGAGGAAGCTCTGAGGTGAAAGGAGATTGGCTGTTGTAGTAGCATGTTTCCTTCAGGGTGGTGGATAGTGACAGTGTTAGAGGGAGTGTCAGGAAGCCTGTACTGTAAAGCTTGCTCATAGGACCTCACTGTGAACATGACTGATTACATGATCATGACAATGAACCCATCAGACATTAGAAGAACTAGAGTTAGAGGTCCCCCTACAGTATGTGATGAGACCATCAGACATTAGAAGAACTAGAGTTAGAGGTCCCCTACAGTATGTGATGAGACCATCAGACATTAGAAGAACTAGAGTTAGAGGTCCCCCTACAGTATGTGATGAGACCATCAGCCATTAGAAGAACTAGAGTTAGAGGTCCCCCTACAGTATGTGATGAGACCATCAGACATTAGAACAACTAGAGTTAGAGGTCCCCTACAGTATGTGATGAGACCATCAGACATTAGAAGAACTAGAGTTAGAGGTCCCCCTACAGTATGTGATGAGACCATCAGACATTAGAAAACTAGAGTTAGAGGTCCCCTACAGTATGTGATGAGACCATCAGACATTAGAAGAACTAGAGTTAGAGGTCCCCCTACAGTATGTGATGAGACCATCTCTTTACATGTTATATTACATCCTGTTGAAATACTGGGGTTTGTGTGCAGCTGTACTTGTTGTCTGTATCACTGTGTTCACTCACAGCACAGAAGTACATTCCACTGTCTCCTGTCTCCAACTTCTTCACTGTGAAAGATCCACTCTCAGCTACAGCCTTTCTGGCTGAGAATTTGTCTTTACTGAATTCCCCTGAATAGTCAGGTTGAGAACTGGTAGTAATGAAGACTACCTGCTTCATTCCCTCTCCTGGAAGCTGTCTGTACCAGTACATCTGGAAGTAGCTAGATCCCTTAGTGTGACTGCAGTTCATCAGAGCATCACTGTCTTTCAGTTCCCAGAGTATGGTGGGTGTCTGAGTGACTTCACTCCCCTCAACAAGACCTGTAAGGACACAGTGAGAATGAAATCAATAGAGTTAGGTACAGTTAGACCTGAATACATCAAGACTCAGGTGTAGTGAACATATGCTTGGAAACATCAATATCTATAACTAGAGAAGTCCTTCATTGTAAATAAGAATTTTGTTCTTAACTTTCCTTGTTAAATAAATGAAACCTTATGAAACTATACCTGCAGCACAGAGCAGTGAGACAGTAACAGAGAAGAGACATGTGAACATGTTTGATCACGTTATATGTGAGAGTGCCGGAAAGAGTCTGGTATGAATGTATATAAAACAAGAGGAGTGTCACATAGATGAATAGATGACAATCAGTAGACCAGGTTCCACCATATTCAACATGTCAGTGAAGTGGGAGGGACTGATGATCTGAATACATCATGCTAATTAGTGGTTCAGACTGTAGAGACATTCACATTATTAAAGTTAGAGGTCCCCCTACAGTCCATGAAGAGACCATCAGCCCTTTACATATTATATTCTATCCTATAGAGCTCACCAGCTTGTAGTCCTAAGAGATGGAAATGAGTCAGCATTTTCTACCTCTTGTTCGTTGACCAATGGGGTTTTGGGAAATAAGGTCTGAAGTTAAAACCGAGATCTTATACGTTTTGTTCTGTACAATAATTTAAGGATCGGACCTTTTTTTATGTTTCTCCTGAATCTGCCTGTAGCTCAGGACCTGAAGTAAGAATATACACATTATATTATATCCTATAGAGCTCACCAGCTTGTAGTCCTAAGAGATGGAAATGAGTCAGCATTTTCTACCTCTGGTTTGTTGACCATTGCTATGGGAGAAATGAAGGGGGAAATAATGGGTTTTGGGATATAAGGTCTGAAGTTAACACAGGAGATCTTACACGTTTTGTTCTGTGCAATAACTTAAAACCTCTCTGGGCTAGGGTCTAGTTTCCTGAGTTTCAATAAATCAGTCTTTTGGCTTGCGAGCAGATGTTGCGCACGTATGAATTTGCCTTTCCTATTGATCATACTTCTTTCCAAATGATAGTTTATTTAAATTTTAGATAGATAAATAAAAACATTGATTGACTTGTTTGGACGAAGTTTAGTGGTTGCTTTTTGGACTCCTTTGTCTGTCTGTTGAGCATTACTGAAATCAATGCCGCCAACTAAACTGACTTTTTGGGATATAAAGATGGATTTTATCGAACAAAACGAACCACTCAGGTTGTAGCTGGGACCCTTGTGATTGCAATCAGAGGAAGCTCTTCAAAGGTAAATTATTTATTTTATCGCTATTGGTGATTTTGTGAAGCCTGTGCTGGTTGAAAAAATATGTTTATGTGGGGCGCCATCCTCAGACAATCGCATGGTATGCTTTCGCCGTAAAGCCTTTTTGGAATCTGACAATACAGTTAGATTAACAAGAAGTTAAGCTTTTAAATGATATAAGACACTTGTATGTTCATTAATGTTTAATATTACAAATATTTACTTCAATTGCGCGCCCTCCAATTTCACCAGAAGTTGTCCCGCTATTCATATGAATAGTAAAGAGAACTGGTCCCAATACTGACCCCTGTGGTACACCTAATATCCAGGAAACTAGACTCAATACCATCAGAATGCACACATTGTGTCCTGTCTGTCAGATAGTTCTTAAACCATTTGCAAGACTTATTGTCCAGGCCCATTTCAGACAGTTTTTGAATGAGTAGGGAATGGTCAATGGTGTTGAATGCCTTGGAAAAGTCTAGAAAGATGGCAGCACAATGACATTTATGATCTATGCAATTTAAAACATCATCTAAAACAAGTATAACAGCTGAAACAGTATTGCCAAATATATTAGAGAAAGGAGATCTCATTGGTGTACAAAACACCCCACCCAGCATATTATCGACCAATTAATAAAATGTTGTCATGCTGCGTCACGCAGTTGCTAAACTAACCATCACACAATCCCTTCTCAAAGTCGGGATATGAGTCGAGAAAATGTCCTATTTTCCTCAAAAGTACGTATTGTCACGATCCCAAAGCTATACAATATTAGAGATATCAAGTTTATTATCTGCAATGTTGTACTTCTTGTTGACGAAATTCATGCTTATGTATACCCCATCATGGTAGATATCCCAGCTAGCACAGTGGATCTGGGTCGATTCCAGCCGAGAGTCAGACTCGGCCAACGTCATGTGGCCCGAGTCTGGGCCGCCTTCGGCAGTATTACTTATGGCTAGGATGCGGGGATTGAGCTCGGGACAATTCAGGTGTGAGTTATCTGGCCCAAATGTATTACTTGGTTCTTGGGCCGATTCTGGTGAGAGTTACCTGGCCCAAATGTATTACTTGGTTCTTGGGCCGATTCCAGTGTGAGTTATCTGGCCCAAATGTATTACTTGGTTCTTGGGCCGATTGTGGCTTCACTCTGACAGATGATTAAACGGGCTGCTTTATATAATTAACATTTCATTATTTATTTTTCCATATTTTCTCATCGTATCTGTGATCAAAATATACAATGAACATTTCAATTAAATTCTTTAAGAGGCCTGTGTAGTATTTTAGTATTTTGATACTTTGTGCAAGACAATTGATAAGCATTAAGAACTTTGTGGATGGAGCCTCCCGAGTGGTGCAGCGGTCTAAGACATCTGCCACCAGTTTCTAGGTTTACCCCATCATGGTAGATTTATCAGAGCAGCTTCAGTCTCTAGTATACCCCATAGTAGTAGTGCAAACTTCGTTGCTACAGATGCTGGTTCGAGACCCGTGCCAGTCACGACTGGGTGACCTGTGAGGATACGCACAATTTGCCCAGCGTCGGTACCACAGTATGGTTTTGTAGCTGGGGAGAGTGTGTTCCACCTGCTGATACCACAGTATGGTGTTGTAGCTGGGGAGAGTGTGTTCCACCTGCTGATACCACAGTATGGTGTTGTAGCTGGGGAGAGTGTGTTCCACCTGCTGATACCGGAGAGTGTGTTCCACCTGCTGATACCACAGTATGGTGTTGTAGCTGGGGAGAGTGTGTTCTACCTGCTGATAACACAGTATGGTTTTGTAGCTGGGGAGAGTGTGTTCCACCTGCTGATACCACAGTATGGTGTTATAGCTGGGGAGAATGTGTTCCACCTGCTGATACCACAGTATGGTGTTGTAGCTGGGGAGAATGTGTGAACAGGACAGGTTGGTTGAGCTGTATCTCCACTTACAGGAAAGACATGATATCATACCATACTGTATCATGGTCTCCTGTATATCAGAGGGAACCTCCCCTTTCTATTAGACCAGCTGGTGAGTGTTTTGGCATTGAATCAGAGTCAGATACAGTGTGATGTTAATACAGGTGTGATTAGTCTACAGTACACCAGTGAGGAGGTTTTTGTAGAGCAGAGAGGGAGATCTGATGCACTGTGTAAACTAGCAGCACAGTAATACACAGCACTGCTATTTGGAGTTAGTTGTTTGATGGTTAAGGTGCTGGTACCACCTGCATTAGCATCTCCTTCTATATCAAATCCAGCCTCAGGATATCCAGATGTCCCTATCATGTATCCTAATAGCACAAATACTCTGTAGTTGGACTGCTTGTACCAGAGGATACGATCATAGCCTGATATACTATGTGAACACTTCATCTTAGCCGACTTTCCCTGGATCTTGTAAAGCGATGCAGGACTCTGGTGAACCTGGTTACTGAGAGAAGAACCTTTAGGGAGAGAAAGAGAGAGAGAGAGAGACAGAGAGAGAGAGAGAGATAGAGAGAGACAGAGAGAGAGACAGAGAGAGAGAGATAAAGAGGTGAAACAACAGATAAAGAAAACTATTCACTTAAAACAAAAAAACTATCAAATGAGGATATTATTAGTTGATGAAATCAATGATCTGAATACCTGCAGCCCAGGCTGTGTAACCCATGGTGATGGAGATAAGAATTCTGATCATGTTGACTCACTGTTAAGGAGACAGTAAGAATGAGACACTCCACATGAATTAGAGGTGTCTTCTCATCAACTCATCTCAGTGATCTTATAGAGGGATGCTGCCTCCTTATGAGAACATCTAAACCATCAGAGACCTGAGATGAACCCTGCAGGAGGAGTCTATGTGGGACAGGAAGCAGGGTTTAGTAGAGCAGAGAGGAAGATGTGATGCACTGATATCTGGAGGTAGTTGATTGATGGTTGAAGGAAATATTCACCCATTCTGAATGTTCTATTATTTTATCTCTGAGTGAGGTCCTATCGATGCCATGGGTCATTTCATGTCTTAATGTGTATCTGAGTTGTTGGCATTCAAGCAGGCAGACATTTGTCTGGTATGACGTAGTACTGTGGTAAAGTGATAAAGAGTGGCCCACCTCCCGGCCCGCTCAGTGATCACTTGGCTACACAGCTGATGCCTTCCGGACTCTTCCCCAACACTGCATGAACTACACTAGTCCACCGGATCCTTGCAGTAAGCTCTGGACCTTTGCATCGGATCATTGCTGCTAGCTAGCTGCTACCGAGAGACTATAGTGGCTGACGCCCCTGTCCTGAAGCTAGCACCAGTTAGCCGTGAGCCAGGTGCATCTCTCGGCTAGCAAACTAAATTACTACAATCACAATACTTATTTCGCCAACTGGCCTGGACCCTTTGCCGACACGAAGCCCCGCCGTTCCACCACGACTGGTCTGCCGACGTAACTCCATCCGCTGTGCCCCCAACCGGCCTTTGCCAGACGTCGGAGCAGGCGCTTCTACTAGCCCCGGCCTGCTAACTTTAAACGCTGTGTCCCCAGCTTACTAGGTAGTAGACGTCGGAGCAGGTGCTTCTACTAGTCCCAGACGCTGTGTCTCCCGCTTGCTAGGTAGTAGACGTCGGAGCAGGCGCTTCTACTAGCCCCGGCCTGCTAACTTTAAACGCTGTGTCTCCAGCTTGCTAGGTAGTAGACGTCGGAGCAGGCGCTTCTACTAGCCCCGGCCTGGTAACTTTAAACGCTGTGTCCCCAGCTTGCTAGGTAGTAACGACTACCCAGCGGCTTCCCTGTTCCATCTATTGCTGTTCACTGGACCCTATGATCACTTGGCTACATAGCTGATGGCTGCTGGACTGTTCATTAAATACCGGTACTCCATTTGTTTATTTGTTGTTTATCTGTTGCCCCTTGCCCCGAACTCAGGCCCTGTGTGTAGTTAACAGACCCTCTCTGCCCATTCATCTCCAGACAGCACACGCCCTTGCTGTCTTTGCCTGGCCAGTTCCCCTCTTTCCACTGGGATTCTCTGCCTCTAACCGTATTACAGGGGCTGAGTCCCTGTCTTACTGGTGCTCATTCATGCCGTCCCTAGGAGGGGTGCGTCACTTGAGTGGGTTGAGTCACTGATGTGATCTTCCTGTCTGGGTTGGCGCCCCCCCCTTGGGTCTTGCCGTGGCGGAGATCTTTGTGGGCTATACTCGGCCTTGTCTCAGGATGGTAAGTTGGTGGTTGAAGATATCCCTCTAGTGGTGTGGGGGCTGTGCTTTGGCAAAGTGGGTGGGGTTATATCCTTCCTGTTTGGCCCTGTTCGGGGGTATCATCGGATGGGGCCACAGTGTCTCCTGACCCCTCCTGTCTCGGTCTCCAGTATTTATGCTGCAGTAGTTTATGTGTCGGGGGGCTAGGGTCAGTTTGTTATATCTGGAGTACTTCTCCTGTCCTATCCGGTGTCCTGTGTGAATTTAAGTATGCGCTCTCTAATTCTCTCTTTCTCTCTTTCTTTCTCTCTCTCTGAGGACCTGAGCCCTAGGACCATGCCTCAGGACTACCTGGCATGATGACTCCTTGCTGTCCCCAGTCCACCTGGCTGTGCTGCTGTTCCAGTTTCAACTGACCTGAGCCCTAGGACCATGCCTCAGGACTACCTGGCATGATGACTCCTTGCTGTCCCCAGTCCACCTGGCTGTGCTGCTGTTCCAGTTTCAACTGACCTGAGCCCTAGGACCATGCCTCAGGACTACCTGGCATGATGACTCCTTGCTGTCCCCAGTCCACCTGACTGTGCTGCTGCTCCAGTTTCAACTGTTCTGCCTTATTATTATTATTTGCTGGTCATTTATGAACATTTGAACATCTTGGCCATGTTCTGTTATAACCTCCACCCGGCACAGCCAGAAGATCACTGGCCACCCCACATAGCCTGGTTCCTCTCTAGGTTTCTTCCTAGGTTTTGTCCTTTCTAGGGAGTTCTTCCTAGCCACCTTGCTTCTACACCTGCATATCTTGCTGTTTGGGGTTTTAGGCTGGGTTTCTGTACAGCACTTTGAGATATCAGCTGATGTATGAAGGGCTATATAAATAAAATGGATTTGATTTTACCTGTTGTTGTCTTAGCTGATTAGCTGCTGTTGTCTTACCCGTTGTTGCCTTGAATATTGTCCTTTAGGATAGTTATCATTGTTTTAGATTACTGCGGAGCCCCTGGTCCCACTCAGCATGCCTCTGATACCTCCTTTGTCCCACCTCCCAGACATCCTCAGGTCTCTACCACTCAGCCACACACACTGATACTGACACACTTCACATACACATATACACACACACTCATTCACCCATGCTCAGTCACTCAATACAGTATGTAACCCTTGTATCTGATCATGTCTGGACAGAGAAAGTATGAGGACCCTCCCATACCACATTCCCTGGCTCTGGCCCCCAGGGCCCTCCCACACCAAATTCCCTGGCCCAGGCTCCCTAGGTCCCTCCCATACCACATTCCCTAGCCCAGGCCACCTAGAACCCTCCAACACCACCGGCCCTGTCTCAGACCCTCTAGGGCCCTCCCATACCACTGGCTATGCCTCAGAGCCCCTAGGGCCCTCACAAACCCCCAGCCCTGTCTCAGACCCCCTAGGGCCCTCCCATACCACCAGCCCTGTCTCAGACCCCCTAGGGCCCTCCCATACCACCGGCCCTGTCTCAGACCACCCATACTGTCCCAAGTGACCCCCTATTCCCTATATAGGGCACTTAACCAAGGCCCATAAAGTGCCACAATACAGCATCTTCTAAATGTGTGTTGAGAAACACTCCTGGTGGAGAACTGAGGAAGTGCACCTAAACCATCTAAACTAGTCACTTATAACAGTATCATTACCATCTGGTTGATATCAAATGGTTCATAGCAAACTGGTGTTGAAGTGGTTGAAGACAGGTGCAGGTGTATAGAGCTGTAGTCAGTATTATATGAGAGGATCAGAGAGGGTTTTTGTAGAGGAGAGAGGGTATAGTGAAACACTGTGCTTCACTAGCAGCACAGAAATACACTGCACTGTCTTCAGCTTCTGTCACTTTGGGAAAATGTAGATACGCCATTTTATTAGCTGCAGCATCTCCACTGACATCAAAACGCCCTTTAAAGGAATCTTCCACAGTTGGACTGGTGTTCCACACATACCCAATGAGTTTCAGACCAGTGTTTTGGCCTGACTGTTGGTACCACAGTATCATGTTGTAGCTTTGATCAGTGTGGCTGCAGGTGAGATTAACTTTGTCTTCAGGTCCTTTTAGTATTGCAGTAGGAGTCTGGTGAACTTTGTCTGTTTGTGACAGCCCTGTGGATGAAAACAGACCATATGAAATATACAGTATTACTCAGCATATTGACAGCAATATATTTCAGTAGTAAATCTATCTTTCATGAGGGATTTAGTACCTGTCACCCATAGTGGTAGAGTTGCTACATGTATGAGAAGCTTGATCATGTTGATGGTTCTGGAGAGAAGAGTCACATGGACAAGGAGAAAGGGTTTTCAGATAGTCAGAGATGTCATGTCATCTAGTGGGAGTGTCAAATGTATGTCAGCACCCCAAATGGCACCCTATTCCCTTTCTAGTGCACTACTTTAGACCAGAGCCCATAGGGGGGAGAGGAGAATAAGTCAACAGAGAAGGGCAGCTGAACTGAGCTGCTGGAGGGGAAGGAAATGACATCACTTTGATGTCAGAACTTGTGTTGATATTCAAGCAGATCCCTTGTTCACCTACAGGTCTCCTGTTCAACTTAAAGGTGTATTGTGGAACATACCGGTATCTACATCATTAAAGGATTTCTCTTTTTATATAGATAGAAATGGAGTAATAGAATTTGACATTGTAACATTGCATAATGTATGTTAATGGGTGGTGACAGTAAACTGTAAATACTGGTATACTGTACCAGGACAGATATCACCTTATGCCATCATCCATCTGTGTTTATTCATTGGCACTGAGTCAAAGTCAAACCTCAGATGCAGGTGTTCTGAGCCGTGGTCTAATATTACCATCAGACAGGGTTTTAGTAGAGAGCAGGAGGAAGTCTACATCACTGTGTTGGCTGGCTGCACAGTAATAAACTGCACTGTGTTCAGGTCCTCTCAGACTCACTAGATGAAGATAAGCCTCTTTCCCACCGTCTCCACTCACATTAAAGTGCTTTTCAAATGATTTCTCCATGGTTATTGACTTGGTATATGCATAACCAATGAGTTTCATAGCAGTGTCTCCTGCTGACTGTTTGTACCATAGTATCACGTAGTAGTTAGGGATCGTATGGCTGCAGGTGAGTTGAACGTCTCCTCCAGGACCTTCTGTTAGTGCCACAGGCCTCTGATGAACCATGCTACTAAACAACTGCCCTGTGGACAGAGAGAGAGAGAGGAGAAAGGGAGAGAGAGAAGGTGATGAAGAGAGAGAAACATAGAGAGAGAAGATGCGAGAGAAAGGATATTTTATTCAGTTTGATGACATTCGTAGTGTCGTTAGGCTTCTTATCGTAAGTGATGTAATACCTGTCACCCAGAGTGGTAGAGCTGCCAGGTGAATCAGAACTCTGAACATCATGATGAAGAAAAATATCATGATGATGATGAAGATGATGAATATGCTGAGGAAGACGATGATGATGAGGATGTGATATGAGTGTCTCCTGGGTGAAGCTCTGAGGTGAAAGGAGATTGGCTGTTGTAGTAGCATGTTTCCTTCAGGGTGGAGGATAGTGACAGTGTTAGAAGGAGTGTCAGGAAGCCTGTACTGTAAAGCTTGCTCATAGGACCTCACTGTGAACATGACTGATTACATGATCATGACAATGTAACCATCAGACATTAGAAGAACTAGAGTTAGAGGTCCCCTACAGTATGTGATGAGACCATCTATTTACATATTATATTACATCCTATTGAAATACTGGGGTTTTTGTGCAGCTGTACTTGTTGTCTGTATCACTGTGTTCACTCACAGCACAGAAGTACATTCCACTGTCTCCTGTCTCCAACTTCTTCACTGTGAAAGATCCACTCTCAGCTATAGCCTTAACAGTTGGATATTTGTCTTTACTGAAGTCTCCATATTCTGGATCGCTATAACTACTTGTGTAAACTACCTGCTTCATTCCCTCTCCTGGAAGCTGTCTGTACCAGTACATCTGGGTGTAGGTAGATCCCTTAGTGTGATTGCAGTTCATCAGAGCATCACTGTCTTTCAGTTCCCAGAGTATGGTGGGTGTCTGAGTGACTTCACTCCCCTCAACAAGACCTGTAAGGACACAGTGAGAATGAAATCAATAGAGTTAGGTACAGTTAGACCTGAATACATCAAGACTCAGGTGTAGTGAACATACGCTTGGAAACATCAATATCAATAACTAGAGAAGTCCTTCATTGTAAATAATAATGTTGTTCTTAACTTTCCTGGTTAAATAAATGAAACATTATGAAACTACCTGCAGCACAGAGCAGTGAGACAGTAACAGAGAAGAGACATGTGAACATGTTTGATCACGTTATATGTGAGAGTGCTGGAAAGAGTCTGGTATCAATGTATATAAAACAAGAGGAGTGTCACATAGATGAATAGATGACAATCAGTAGACCAGGTTCCACCATATTCAACATGTCAGTGAAGTGGGAGGGACTGATGATCTGAATACATCATGCTAATTAGTGGTTCAGACTGTAGAGACATTCACATTATTAAAGTTAGAGGTCCCCCTACAGTCCATGATGAGACCATCAGCTCTTTACATATTATATTCTATCCTATAGAGCTCACCAGCTTGTAGTCCTAAAACACGGTAATTAGTCAGCATTTTCTACCTCTGGTTTGTTGACCATTGCTATGGGAGAAATGAAGGGGCAAAATAATGGGGTTTTGGGATATAAGGTCTGAAGTTAACACAGGCTTTGGAGATCTTATACGTTTTGGTCTGTACAACAACTTCAAATTTTTTCCCCTCAAAAATGAATAATCTTTGAAATGCAAGACAAATGCCATAGTTTCAGATTGGAGTCTAGCTGTTATTTGGATTTTTGCCACCAGATGGCAGTTGTGTGTGTGCAAAGTTTCAGACTGATCCAGTGAAGAATTACATTACTGCACAATATTTTGTATCAAGTCTGTCAGGAGTTTGACCGAATGTGCCATTTCAATGTGCCATTGATACATTTTCAAGTACATAACTATAGAGATCATAGAACATTTATATGGTTACATGATGGATCATTAGCTTATACATCTAGATGTCCGGACGGGGTGGGTTTGGAGCCAGAGACAGCAATGAAATGGTCCCAATACTGAGCCCTGTGGTACACCTAATATCCAGGAAACTAGACACAACACCATCAGAACGCACACATTATGTCCTGTCTGTCAGATAGCTCTTAAACCATTTGCAAGACTTATTGTCTAGGCCCATTTCAGATAGTTTATGAATGAGTAGGGAATGGTCAATGGCGTTGAATGCCTATGTCTATTTACCCCGAAAGTATATAATGTCACATATTACGTATGGCTAGGATGTGGGGATTGATCTCGGGCCGATTCCGGTGAGAGTAATCTGGCCCAAATGTATTACTTGGGGCTCGGGCATTTCATTATTTTTTCCCCCCATATTTTCTCATTGTCTCTGTGATCAAAAAATACATTTCAATTAAATTCTTTAAGAGTCCTGTGTAGTATTTTAGTATGTTGATACGTTGAGGAAGGCAATTGATAAACATTAACAACTTTTTGGAGAGAGCCTCCCTAGTGGGGCAGCGGTCTAAGACACTGCTATCAGTCTCTAGGTTTACCCCATCATGGTAGATATATCAGAGCAGCTTCACCTGCTGATACCACAGTATGGTGTTGTAGCTGGGGAGAGTGTGTTCCACCAGCTGATACCACAGTATGGTGTTGTAGCTGGGGAGAGTGTGTTCCTCCTGCTCATACCACAGTATGGTGTTGTAGCTGGGGAGAGTGTGTTCCACCTGCTGATACCACAGTATGGTGTTGTAGCTGGGGAGAGTGTGTGAACAGGACTGCAGTTTCTCCAGAACTCTGAAATACTGAAGATGGAGACTGAGGAACGCTGGAACAGAGCCGTTCACATGTTACAGAAGAGGAGAGAGAGACCGGTTTGTTATAACTACTGTAGTCATTCAGGATACAGTGGGGCCAAAAATATTTTGTCAGCCACCAATTGTGCAAGTTCCCCCACTTAAAAAGATGAGAGAGGCCTGTCATTTTCCTCATAATTTAGTCTGTAATTTTTTATCATGGGTACACTTCAACTATGACAGACAAAATGAGAAGAAAAAAAAATCTAGAAAATCACATTGTAGGATTCTTTAATGAATTTATTTGGAAATTATGGTGGAAAATAAGTATTAAATGTGTATCTGAGTTGTTGGCAGTCAAGCAGGCAGACATTGGTCTGGTGTGACGTAGTACTGTGATAAAGTGATAAAGAGTGGCCCACCTCCCGTCCCGCTCAGTGATCACTTGGCTACACAGCTGATGCCTTCCGGACTCTTCCCCAACACTGCATGAACTACACTAGTCCACCGGATCCTTGCAGTAAGCTCTGGACCTTTACATCGGATCATCGCTGCTAGCTAGCTGCTACCGAGTGGCTATAGTGGCTAACGCCCCTGTCCTGAAGTTGGCCTGAGGCTAGCACCAGTTAGATGTTAGCCAGGCTTATCTCACGGCTAGCAAACAAAATTACTACAACCACAATACTTCTTTCGCAAACTGTCCTGGACCCTTTGCCGACACGAAGCCCCGCCGTTCCACCACAACTGGTCTGCCGACGTAACTCCATCCGCTGTGCCCCCAACCGGCCTTTGCCAGACGTCGGAGCAGGCGTTTTCTACTAGCCTCGGCCTGCTAACTTTAAACGCTGTGTCTCCAGCTTGCTAGGAAGTAGATGTCGGAGCAGGTGCTTCTACTAGCCCCAGACTGCTAACTTTAAACGCTGTGTCTCCAGCTTGCTAGGTAGTAGACGTGGGAGCAGGCACTTCTACTAGCCCCAGACTGCTAACTTTAAACGCTGTGTCTCCAGCTTGCTAGGTAGTAGACGTCGGAGCAGGTGCTTCTACTAGCCCCAGACTGCTAACTTTAAACGCTGTGTCTCCAGCTTGCTAGGTAGTAGACGTGGGAGCAGGCACTTCTACTAGCCCCAGACTGCTAACTTTAAACGCAGTGTCTCCAGCTTGCTAGGTAGTAACAACTACACAGTGGCTTCCCTGTTCCATCTATTGCTGTTCACTGGACCCTATGATCACCTGGCTACATAGCTGATGCCTGCTGGACTGTTCATTAAATACCGGTACTCCATTTGTTTATTTGTTGTTTATCTGTTGCCCCTTGCCCCGAACTCAGGCCCTGTGTGTAGTTAACTGACCCTTTCTGCACTTTCTGGCTTTTCAACTCCATTTGACCTGTTGTTGTTGTCGTAGCTGATTAGCTGCTTTTGTCTTACCTGTTGTTGTCTTAGCTAGCTCTCCCAATCAACACCTGTGATTGCTTTATGCCTCCCAATATGTCTCTCTCAAATGTCAAAATGTCTTGAAAATTGTCGTTTAGGATAGTTATAATTGGTTAGTTTACGCAGAGCCCCTATTCCCACTCAGCATGCCTCTGATACGTCCTTTGTCCCACCTCCCAGCCATTCTCAGGTCTCCACCACTCAGCCATCCTCAGGTCTCTACTACTCAGCCATCCTCAGGTCTCTACCATTCAGCCATCCTCATGTCTAGAACAATAAGACATCCTCATGTCTCCACCACTCAGCCTTCCTCAGGTCTCTACTACTCAGCCATCCTCAGTCTCTACCATTCAGCCATCCTCATGTCTCTACCACTCAGCCATCCTCAGGTCTCTACCACTCAGCCATCCTCAGGTCTCTACCACTCAGCCATCCTCAGGTTTCTACCACTCAGCATCCTCAGGTCTCTACCATCAGCCATCCTCAGGTCTCTACCACTCAGCCATCCTCAGGTCTCTACCACTCAGCCATCCTCAGGTCTCGACCACTCAGCCATCCTCAGGTCTCCACCACTCAGCCATCCTCAGGTCTCCACCACTCAGCCATCCTCAGGTCTCCACCACTCAGCCATCCTCAGGTCTCCACCACTCAGCCATCCTCAGGTCTCTACTACTCAGCCATCCTCAGGTCTCTACTACTCAGGAATCCTCAGGTCTCCACCACTCAGCCATCCTCAGGTCTCTACCACTCAGCCATCCTAAGGTCTCTACCACTCAGCCTGGCCCAGGCTCCCTAGGTGCCTCCCATACCACATTCCACACATTCCATAGAGCCTTACCACATTCCACCTAGAGCCCTCCAACACCACCGGCCCTGTCTCAGACCCCCTAAGGCCCTCCCATGCCACCGGCACTGCCTCAGGCCCAGTATGGCCCTCCAATACCACCGACCCTGGTCCAGGCACCCATACCTAAACCATCTAAACTAGCCACTTATAACAGTATCATTACCATCTGTCTGATATGAAATGGTTCATAGCAAAGTGTTGTTGAAGTGGTTGAAGACAGGTGCAGGTGTATAGAGCTGTAGTCAGTATTATATGAGAGGATCAGAGAGGGTTTTGGTAGAGGAGAGAGGGTATAGTGAACACTGTGCTCACTAGCAGCAACAGAAATACACTGCACTGTCCTCAGCTTCTGTCACTTTGGGAACATGTAGATACGCCATTTTATTAGCTGCAGCATCTCCACTGACATCAAAACGCCCTTTAACGGAATCTTCCACTGTTGGACTGGTGAATCTCACATACCCAATGAGTTTCAGAGCAGTGTTTTGGCCTGACTGTTGGTACCACAGTATCGTGTCGTAGCTTGAAACAGTGTGGCTGCAACTGAGATTAACTTTGTCTTCAGGTCCTTTTAGTATTGCAGTAGGAGTCTGGTGAACTTTGTCTGTTTGTGACAGCCCTGTGGATGAAAACAGACCATATGAAAGATACAGTATTACTCAGCATATTGACAGCAATATATTTCAGTAGTAAATCTATCTTTCATGAGGGATTTAGTACCTGTCACCCATAGTGGTAGAGTTGCTACATGTATGAGAAGCTTGATCATGTTGATGGTTCTGGAGAGAAGAGTCACATGGACAAGGAGAAAGGGTTTTCAGATAGTCAGAGATGTCATGTCATCTAGTGGGAGTGTCAAATGTATGCCAGCATCCCAAATGGCACCCTATTCCCTTTCTAGTGCACTACTTTAGACCAGAGCCCATAGGGGGAGAGGAGAATAAGTCAACAGAGAAGGGGAGCTGAACTGAGCTGCCGGAGGGGAAGGAAATTACATCACTTTGACGTCAGAACTGTTGTTGATATTCAAGCAGATCCCTTGTTCACCTACAGGTCTCCTGTTCAACTTAAAGGTGTATTGTGGAACATACCGGTATCTACATCATTAAAGGATTTCTCTTTTTATATAGATAGAAATGGAGTAATAGAATTGACATTGTAACATTGCATAATGTATGTTAATGGGTGGTGACAGTAAACTATAAATACTGGTATACTGTACCAGGACAGATATCACCTTATGCCATCATCCATCTGTGTTTATTTATTGGCCCTGAGTCAAAGTCAAACCTCAGATGCAGGTGTTCTGAGCCGTGGTCTAATATTACCATCAGACAGGGTTTTAGTAGAGAGCAGGAGGAAGTCTACATCACTGTGTTGGCTGGCTGCACAGTAATAAACTGCACTGTGTTCAGGTCCTCTCAGACTCACTAGATGAAGATAAGCCTCTTTCCCACCGTCTCCACTCACATTAAAGTGCTTTTCAAATGATTTCTCCATGGTTATTGACTTGGTATATGCATAACCAATGAGTTTCATAGCAGTGTCTCCTGCTGACTGTTTGTACCATAGTATCACGTAGTAGTTAGGGATCGTATGGCTGCAGGTGAGTTGAACGTCTCCTCCAGGACCTTCTGTTAGTGCCACAGGCCTCTGATGAACCATGCTACTAAACAACTGCCCTGTGGACAGAGAGAGAGAGAGGAGAAAGGGAGAGAGAGAAGGTGATGAAGAGAGAGAAACATAGAGAGAGAAGATGCGAGAGAAAGGATATTTTATTCAGTTTGATGACATTCGTAGTGTCGTTAGGCTTCTTATCGTAAGTGATGTAATACCTGTCACCCAGAGTGGTAGAGCTGCCAGGTGAATCAGAACTCTGAACATCATGATGAAGAAAAATATTATGATGATGATGAAGATGATGAATATGCTGAGGAAGACGATGATGATGAGGATGTGATATGAGTGTCTCCTGGGTGAAGCTCTGAGGTGAAAGGAGATTGGCTGTTGTAGTAGCATGTTTCCTTCAGGGTGGTGGATAGTGACAGTGTTAGAAGGAGTGTCAGGAAGCCTGTACTGTAAAGCTTGCTCATAGGACCTCACTGTGAACATGACTGATTACATGATCATGACAATGAAACCATCAGACATTAGAAGAACTAGAGTTAGAGGTCCCCTACAGTATGTGATGAGACCATCTATTTACATATTATATTACATCCTATTGAAATACTGGGGTTTTTGTGCAGCTGTACTTGTTGTCTGTATCACTGTGTTCACTCACAGCACAGAAGTACATTCCACTGTCTCCTGTCTCCAACTTCTTCACTGTGAAAGATCCACTCTCAGCTATAGCCTTAACAGTTGGATATTTGTCTTTACTGAAGTCTCCATATTCTGGATCGCTATAACTACTTGTGTAAACTACCTGCTTCATTCCCTCTCCTGGAAGCTGTCTGTACCAGTACATCTGGTGTAGCTAGATCCCTTAGTGTGACTGCAGTTCATCAGAGCATCACTGTCTTTCAGTTTCCAGAGTATGGTGGGTGTCTGAGTGACTTCACTCCCCTCAACAAGACCTGTAAGGATACAGTGAGAATGAAATCAATAGAGTTAGGTACAGTTAGACCTGAATACATCAAGACTCAGGTGTAGTGAACATATGCTTGGAAACATCAATATCAATAACTAGAGAAGTCCTTAATTGTAAATAATAATGTTGTTCTTAACTTTCCTGGTTAAATAAATGAAACCTTATGAAACTACCTGCAGCACAGAGCAGTGAGACAGTAACAGAGAAGAGACATGTGAACATGTTTGATCACGTTATATGTGAGAGTGCTGGAAAGAGTCTGGTATCAATGTATATAAAACAAGAGGAGTGTCACATAGATGAATAGATGACAATCAGTAGACCAGGTTCCACCATATTCAACATGTCAGTGAAGTGGGAGGGACTGATGATCTGAATACATCATGCTAATTAGTGGTTCAGACTGTAGAGACATTCACATTATTAAAGTTAGAGGTCCCCCTACAGTCCATGATGAGACCATCAGCTCTTTACATATTATATTCTATCCTATAGAGCTCACCAGCTTGTAGTCCTAAGAGATGGAAATGAGTCAGCATTTTCTACCTCTGGTTTGTTGACCATTGCTATGGGAGAAATGAAGGGTGAAATAATGGGTTTTGGGTTATAAGGTCTGAAGTTAACACAGGAGATCTTATACGTTTTGTTCTGTGCAATAATTTAAAACCTCTCTGGGCTAGGGTCTAGTTTCCTGAATTTCAGTAAATCAGTCTTTTGGCGTGCGAGTAGATGTTGCGCGCTTACGAATTTGCCTTTCCTATTGATCATACTTCTTTCCGTATGAAACATTATATTTTATTTAAATTTTAGATAGATGAATAGAAACATCGTTTGACTTGTTTGGACGAAGTTTAGTTGTTGCTTTTTGGACTCCTTTGTCTGTCTGTTGAGAATTACTGAAATCAATGCCGCCAACTAAATGGACTTTTTGGGATATAAAGATGGATTTTATCGAACAAAACAACCATTCATGTTGTAGCTGGGACCCTTGTGATTGCAAACAGAGGAAGATCTTCAGAGGTAAGTGATTTATTTTATTCCTATTTGTGATTTTGTGAAGCTTGTGCTGGTTGAAAAATATGTTGATGTGGGGCACCGTCAACAGACAATTGCATATCTCAAGGCCATCAGACTGTTAAACAGCCACCACTAACATTGAGTGGCTGCTGCCAACACACTGACACTGACACTGACTCAACTCCAGCCACTTTAATAATGGGAATTGATGGGAAATTATGTAAATATATCACTAGCCACTTTAAACAATGCTACCTTATATAATGTTACTTACCCTACATTATTCATCTCATATGCATACGTATATACTGTACTCTATATCATCGACTGCATCCTTATGTAATACATCTATCACTAGCCACTTTAACTATGCCACTTTGTTTACATACTCATCTCATATGTATATACTGTACTCGATACCATCTACTGTATCTTGCCTATGCTGCTCTGTACCATCACTCATTCATATATCCTTATGTACATATTCTTTATCCCCTTACACTGTGTATAAGACAGTCGTTTTGGAATTGTTAGTTAGATTACTTGTTGGTTATTACTGCATTGTCGGAACTAGAAGCACAAGCATTTCGCTACACTCACATTAACATCTGCTAACCATGTGTATGTGACAAATAAAATTTGATTTGATTTGATTTATTCTTTGGTCGTAAATTCTTTTTGGAATCTGACAACGCAGTTAGATTAAAAAGAAGTTAAGCTTTTAAATGATATAAGACACTTGTATGTTCATGAATGTTTAATATTACAAATATTTACTTGAATTGCGCGCCCTCCAATTTCACCGGATGTTGTCGGTTTTGTCCCGGGACACCTAGCCCTAATTAGCAAACATAACCATATAACCTGCATACAGATTAATATGAAGGGATTTAATACAAAGACCAATATTATTAATATGAATAGTAAAGAGAACTGGTCCCAATACTAACCCTGTGGTACACCTAATATCCTGGAAACTAGACTCAACACCATCAGAACGCACACATTGTGTCCTGTCTGTCAGATAGCTCTTAAACATTTGCAAGACTTATTGTCTGGCCATGCTTTCTCCTGGCTACTCCAACCGCCCCCCGCAGCTACTCACCCAAGCCTGTCCAGCTTCTCCTTTTACCAAATCCAGATAGCAGATGTTCTGAAGAGCTGCAAAACCTGGACCGTACAAATCAGCTGGGCTTGACAATCTGGACCCTCTATTTCTGAAACTATCCGCCACCATTGTCGCAACCCCTATTACCAGCCTGTTCAACCTCTCTTTCATATTGTCTGAGATCCCCAAGGATTGGAAAGCTGCCGCAGACACCCTGGACCCAAACTGTTACAGACCTATATCATCCTGCCTGCCTATCTAAGGTCTTCGAAAGCCAAGTGAACAAACAGATCATGACCATCTTGAATCCCACCGTACTTCTCCGCTTGTGCAATCTGGTTTCTCTCAAGGTTCTAAAGATATCATAACCGCCATCGATAAAAGACAGAACTGTGCAGCCGTCTTCATCGACCTGGCCAAGGCTTTCGACTCTGCCAATCACCATATTCTTATCGGCAGACTCAGTAGCCTCGATTTTTCTAATGACAGCTTGATCCCTGGATCTGGTATAA